>NW_028227274.1:88285064-88497564 GCF_978045245.1 Mus caroli
GTGGTTTTGTATACAATGTGATGAGCAGCCTTCCACTCTTACAGCCATGATTTTGGTGGCCTGTACTGACAATCTGTGAGCAGTCATTGTACAATAAAATAACAAAACAATAATAGAGGAAGTTATATATATCAAATGAGGTCTCATGACAAAATTCTGAATTTTAGATTGTAAAAGAAATGAGTATATATATGTGTGTGTGTGTGTGTGTGTCCTATTTTGCTAAGAATGTTTAAAATATTTGTTTCTAAATTCTTTATCATTAATGTAATATCAATTGAGATAATATCTGTAGGTATTATCACAGTTAATTTACAAGACAATTCCAGGCAGTTGTGGCACACGCCTTTAATCCCAGCATTTGAGAGGCAGAGGCAGGTAGATTTCTGAGTTCGAGGCAAGCCTAGTCTACAGAGTAAGTTCCAGGACAGCCAGGGCTACACAGAGAAACCCTGTCTCAGAAAACCAAAAAAAAAAAAAAAAAAAAGAAAAGTTACAAGACAATTAAAAGTAAGTATTCCTCATAGGGCATTGCTACCTATTCTGAAATATATAATACTTTTATAATTGTATATGGGATAGTTATATTAAGTAGAATTATGACTTGGTTACTGTTTTCTTTTGGAAATTAAGTATGTCATAGGGAGATGTGTTTGTGTGTCGGGTTAACAAGTTGTGGACTTGTGAGAGCTTTTGATGGTTGTTAGCTTAATTGTATCTAGAACCAACTAAAACCCAAGAGGTATGCCTGGACTTGGAAGGATCCACCCTAAACCTGTATCATTTGAGTTTGGAAAACCCACTTTAAATCTTGGCAACATGTTCTGGTGGCAGTCCACATTAAAAAAAAAAAAATGAAAGAAGAAAGCTTTTGTTTTGCCTGCTTACATTCCCTCTTATTGGCAAGTTCATCTATCCTGCTTCTGAAGCATTAATTTGCTGGTATTAGAAACCATTTCTTTGGGATCCCGACATAGACTGAAGACTGACTGAGTCATTCAGCCAACAGAGAATAGCCACTGTTGGACTAAACTGGAAAGCACTGTAATAAGTCATTTTGGAGTGTATATATTCACTCTATTAGTTTTGTTCTTTTAGAGAACCCTGCCTATTACAAATGGGTAGAACTAAAACATAAGAATATGCCAGCACATCAATAAATTGGATGCAAAAATAGGGGTTACATTAGTTTCACCTGGAAAGACTCCTAAACTTATTCCTGGTCCCATACCTAGTGTTTCTCATTCATCAGATTTGGGATGGAGGTTTTGCTGTAGCACTTAGAGAACCATTGTACTAGACTGTAAGTTTAAATGTTTTGTGTATGTTTTTCTCCATATTGAACTGCTTAAAATAGTATGTAGGCCAATTATTAAATCAATTTTGAGAGAGGCTGAATTTGAACTCACTATGAGGCTGAAGAAAATATCGAACTTCTAATCCCCTTAACCCTATATCTCAAACTAAAGAATAACTGGCATATGCTACTATGTCAGGTTTATGAAATATTAGCCATATAGCTGAGGGCTTCATCCATGCTACAACCTCAGTTCTATTAAATCTTATGTTTTAAATAGCATTTGACCCTGTGGACCTCTTTTTTATACCAAAATTGGTCCCATGTAGAATTAACTTAAACTGTAGTTCTTTCACTTGAGTTCCAAATCTGAAAATTCGACTTCATCAGGTGGCCAAATATTATCGCCAATGCAAATACCTTATGTATGTAAAGGAAATCATAAAAAGTTTGTTTTCTGCTGTAATGTTATTATTGTAAAGAATTATAAAATGTTTTCCTGTGTTCAGTAACTTGTCTGCAAAATAAGGAAAATTATAACAATTTTTGTGTTCCTGAGTGTGTGTGTGTGTGTGCGTGCATGTGCAGCATTCATGTGAAAGCCAATATACAACTCGTTGTAGCCAATGCCAGATCAAGTTTAATGACAAGTGTGTTTACTCACTGAGAAGTAACAATGGTACCCAGAGCTAATTTTCTTTTTATCACAAACTCTCAAAATCTGCAACATTATTCCCTAATGCCACTTCTATTAATCATATTTCAAAATAAATACAAACCCAAAAGAAAAAAGGGTTCTGTGAAGAGCAAAGAACATGGACAAAGACCCCATATTAACTTCATAGAACTTTACATTGTTGTCAGTTTAGTACTAAGAATTATTTCTTCAGTAGAAACTACAAAAGTTTACTCCCATTTTTTGCTATGTGAGGGAATATATTTCAAACAAATTCTTCTCCAGTCAGCCATCATTTTTTGGAGCCTTCATATGTTTTGTGTGCATCAGTCTCATTTCAAACATTTTCAGCACCCATGTTATTATGTTTTGTGATTATCCTCAGGCTTTAAAACACAGAGGTGGAAATGGTATAAAATTACATCTTCTGTCATACTTAAATGGATAGTATTGCCATGATTAACTCGACCCTAGCAAAAATTATGGAATGATGATGCATATTCCTGCCAGATCTACATAATATCTTAAATGTTACTATACATGTTTTATAATTAACCTCTTTTTGCTGCATTGCCCATTTCTTTGCTTCTTTTATAACAATATTTTCATATAAAATAATCTACTTGCCACAATTTCTAAATGAGTAATCTTTGTGGGGTTTTTTGTAGTTAATGAATAAAGTACAAGGGAAAACTCAAAAGAGACTTCAAGTATCAAAAAACAAGCTTTTCAGACATCTTGAAATCTGATTTTACTACCTGTATGTTCATTTGATGCTGTTTTAGCATATATATATAGCTTTTAGACTTCTAAATTTTGATCTCTAAAATGAATGAAGTTTAATGGAAACAAATAAGCGTTATACTCAGAACATTTTGCTTTGTAAATTTTAGAATCATAGTTGTTGGGTGTTTTTTCCACATTTTATTTCAGTTGAAATAAACTGAGGTATCATCCCTTTACTGACAAAATAAACGGAGACATTTTCACTTTTAACATTATGGTCGGAAAGAGCATGCCCTTCGAATGAAAATATTTAAAATACTACTACTTCTTGAAAGAATTTTAATCTGTAACATAATCTTTACTGCTAAGCATATAAAAATGAATCATTGACACTAAATCAGAGTGTATCTTCACCATTCCATACCTATCAAAAGAATTGTGCATGCTCCTGAAAAGAAAAGAAAAAAGAAAAAAACAAAACCATATTTCACCTGACTATTTACTTCAATTTTCTATTTATTCCATCTTCCTTTTACATTTAGTTACTCCTTACTCCCACTTTCCCTCTCTTTCTTTTCCTTTCCCTTCTGCTCTTCCTTCCATTTCTTTTCTTTTTCTATTACATTACACTTTCTTTGTTTTCTTTGTTTTGTGACTACCATGAAAGCATATGCCTTTGATATTATGGTATCTTTACCTACAACTTCACAAGACTTGGATTCACCTATGACAAACCTTTGATTGTATAGAGAATGATTCCAGAGAGATCTGCTCTGAATGTAAATAATGCCATCAAGTGAACTAGGGTCCACAGTAAATTTGAAGGAGAAAGTAAGACCCAAGCTGAGCACCAGCATCCATTAATATCTGCTTATATACTGCAGTCACAATATAACCAGCTTTCTCACATTTATTGTGCCATGACATTGTGGTCATAATTCATTGTATCTTCTCCTAAACCATGAGTCAAAATAAACCTTTCTATATTTAAGTTTTTCTTTCAAGTTTGTTTACACTATATTTAAAATGTAACTATCAAGCTGGGTTCTGATGACGCCAAGTAACCTTGGTTTCTGTTGCTTCTGTTTTTTGGGTTTTTTTTAATAGATATTTTCTTCATTTACATTTCAAATACTATTCCCTTTCCTAGACTCCTCTCCAAAAGTCCCGTATACCCTTCCCCCTACCCCTCCCTGCTCCCCAACCCACCCACTCCCACTTCCTGGCCCTAGCATTCCCCTGTACTGGGGCATATGATCTTCACAAGACCAAGGTGGCCTTGGTCTTGGCTAACTATTGATAGCCCACTTAGCCATCCTCTGCGACATATGCAACTAGAGACACAGCTCTGGGGGGTACTGGTTAGTTCATATTGTTGATTCCTCTGTTGAGGGACATCAGGGTTCTTTCCAGCTTCTGGGTATTATAAATATAATTTGTAATTATATTTATTATATAATTATAATAAATTATAACAAATGTAATTCCACCTCTAACAACAAAAATAACAGGAAGTAACAATCACTTTTCCTTAATATCTCTTAATATGAAAATTAATATTACCAACATCCTAATCAATTGAAATTCAAAAATATGAGGAATTAGAAATTTGTTGGCTGTCATCCAGTGGTCTCTCTAATTTTGTAATTGGAGAAATAGGTCCAATATTGTACAATCCATATACACTTCCTGCTTGTTTGTACATGATAGTGTCTTGCTGTGTACCACATAATGGTCTTGAAATCTTGCTTCTCCTATATCAGCCTCTCTATTAATAGGATTGTTTATTTAATGTTTTTACATTATACTAGGGTTTTCAGAACAGCTTACATATTTCAAAATTATTTATACAGTCAAAAGAAACATAGACAATTAATTTGAGAGGTAGCTTGTAAGATAACAACAAAGAGTGAGACTGAATGTTTTGCTTGATATTTATAATTATTTTTGAAGAAGAGGACTTTATAAGTTACTCTTTTTCTAAGATAGATGCTTTTCAAAATCATCACAGCAAATTAACCAGAAGCTTACCCTCACCTAATGTCTGTGCTACACTCCAAGCAGAACCATTCTTCACTGAAACATTTGATGAATGACTTTATGGATAGACCATCTTAATACACACACTGTTTCTTAAATGAATGTAACCTGTTCCCTGTGGGCCGAGAATGATGACAATCACTCAAGTCAAATAAATTGACCATAGCAGGAAATATATATCCAAATCAGTCTGGCAGTTCCTCAGAAAATTGGACATAGTACTACCTGAGGACCCAGTGATACTACTCCTGGGCAAAGACCCAGAAGATGCTCCACCATGTAATAAAGACACATGCTCCACTATGTTCATCACAGCCATATTTATAATAGCCAGAGACTAGAAACAATCCGGATGTCCCTGAACAGAGGAATGGATACAGAAAATGTGATACATTTACACAATTAAATATTATTTAGCTATTAAAAACAATGACTTCATGAAATTCACAGGCAATTGGATGGAACTTGAAAATATCATCCTGAGTGAGGTAATCCAGTCACATAAGAACACACATGGTATGCATTCACTGATAAGTGGATATTAGCCCAAAAGCTCAGAATACCCAAGATACAATTCACAGACCATATGAAGCACAAGCAGAAGGAAGATCAAAGTGTGGCTCTGGGGTTTTTCAAGTTTAAGGAAAATATTATTTATGTGTGGAATACTGTTTATAGTTATGATATTTATATCAGACTGAAACTATAAAAGTGGCACCTCAGTACATTTGCAGTGTGTCCAGAAATTAGTTAGGAAGGCTCTTCTCTCATTACCATTATCCTGCTTTTATAATTTTACTTCTATTTTTACCTATGTGAATTAAATTATAAATAAAATGTGCTACCCCACTACATACCATACCTATTTTAATGATATTGATGTTTTTAAACGTTTTCATTAACTGGCAAGTTGGAAGCGTAGAACTCTTGGCAAGTGAATTGTTTTAATTTTGAATTAGTATCAAAGGTGTGAGGGCTTTCAGATGTGGTTTGAATTTTTTCTGCTAGGAGAAAAATATTTCTCACATGTGAGTCAGTTAAAAAAAATCGATTAGTCAAATATGTCAGTGAGCCAAAGTCCACCTTGAACATCTGTTCAAATTCAAAAACAAATGTCAATGTGTATGGATCGATTATGTAAGAATCGTCAACTCACCTGACCTTTCAGAGAAAAGTTCCTAGACATTTAATGTAGAAGAAGGTAGTCCCCCAAAAGATTTGATAAATGTCAAAGGATATGTTTGAGTGCTTTTTGAAATTTAGTTTTCAGTGATTACTTATAACCAGAATTTAAAATAATTTGTAAGAAAAATCATATATGGCATTCAACTAAAGTCAGGCAAAGTCTTTCAAATTCTCTACATTTTTCTTTAATTCAGCTCCCTGCCTCCCTTATTTACCTCCCTAGTTCCTCAGTTCCTCAGAAGGAAATAGATAAGAGAAGTAAGCAACTCTCCCTTCACTCCTCCTCCCTGTCTTGCAGAGTTTACACCTTGTCAGAGAGAAATGTCAGAATGACAAGTAGGATTAGTGTCACAGAATTTGGGACATTTAACTCTGAAGAGTAAAACAAAAGGGTGAGACAAAAGAAGAAGTACAGAAATTTTTTAAAATGAAGCAGAAAAACACCAAAAAAAAAAAAGCAGAAAAGACTATCCTATAACTTTTTGTAAAAATCAAAAGAACCAAGTAATAATAATAGCATTAATTTTAAAAGTTTTCCACTATGTCAGAAAAATAACTAGTCCTTGTAAGCAAATATTAGATTATAAAACTAGTTTGGGGCCCCTGGAAGTTATAAATATTATATTACTTAAAAATATGAAGAAGAAAGTAGAAAATGCCTAACAATTAATGCAGCTACCGCATAGTAAGAAACAAAACAGGAATAATTTCCTTTGAGGTATGTAATTAGCTTCATGAAATCTTGGAAACAAGAATTACTACAGACTCTGAAAAGGTAAGTTTGAGCTGGTTCAATTCATTAGGAAAACACTATTACTGAATAGGTAAAATGATTCACATTCTAAAATACATTGGAAATATTTTTCAGCCTACAAATATTCAGGGTTTTTTCTTCCATTTAAAACAAGTTTTGTCAATAATGTCAAATCATATTTGTGTTACTTTCAGTACACTGTTTTTCATATCTACCTAAAGAATATATATTAATTAAACATCCATCATGTTTTCATTTCAAATAAAAATGTCTAGCCATTTATACATACATTATAGACTCTGTCTACTCCTAAGGGTTTATAGTCCCTATTAAAATAAATTACAAATTATCTGTATAATATTTCACAAATACTAAAATATAATTTGTACATAAAATAAATAGCTGATTCTTCTTAAACTGTAATGTTTACATGAATTCTATAATATGGGACTTAATGTAAAAATTCATTATCTCAATGCCTTGACAAAACAGAAAAAATTATGTCAGATATTATATAACCATACTATTAGTTTTAATATATAATATTTATTAAGACTATTCAAGTGGTAAGTACATGAATTGGTCTCCATGCTGACTGCCTTAGAACATCAATCCACATGGTGTAACCATAGAAATGATCCTGACAAGTTGCCTTCTGACTTCTGCAAGAGTGTGTGTTATGAAAAGTTCTCATATACACACATGTGTACACACACATATGTATCCATGAACATGTGTGTACACGCACACGCATATTTAAATATTTTTTTAAAAAATTAAAAGAATGCCCAATGTAAGAAGTGTTATTCAAAAACACATTCATATTCATCATTTCATTTGATCATCAACATTGGTTGTTTTTAATTTTTTTCTAAATGAATCCTGGGTTGATGGTATTTGCTAGTTCAATTACTTGTAGATTTAACAACTTCATATCTGGATTTTAAAAGAAGAAAAAGATATTCCAAGCAACAGAAATAAGAATCAGTGGGCATAGATACTTAATAATGGATGAAATAGGCTTCAAACCACAATTATTTATATGATATAGAGAAGGATTCTACATACTCATCAAAGAAAACTTCCACCAGGAGGATATTCTAATTCAAAACATTATGCACTAAATGTAAGGGCACACAATTTCATAAAGAAAATCTACTACATCTAAAATCACATATTGAACCCAACACAGTGTTGGTGGTTGATTCCTTTTTTTTAAGTTTATTTATTTATTTTGTATGAGTACACTGTCACTCTCTTCGGACACACCAAAAGAGAGCACTAGATCCCATTACAGGTGGTTGTAAGCCACCATGTGGTTGCTGAGAATTGGATTCAGGGCCTCTGGAAGAGCAATCAGTGCTCTTAACTACTAAGCTATCTCCCTGCTTCAGTGGCTGATTTCAAAACCCTACCTTTACCATTAGAGAGGTAATCTAGACAAAACCAAACCAGAGAAACTCTGGAGTTAAATATATTATGAGAGTTTGGAGAGAGAAATGCATATGACCAAAATATTCTTCATAAAAATTTTAGAAATAAATTTTTTCACAATTTTTTTATTATGTATTTTCCTCATTTACATTTCCAATGCTATCCCAAAAGTCCCAATATCGCTAATGTAATTTTAATGAACATTAAAACATATTAAAACTTATCAGCCCCCTATTGGACTCAGTGCACTAAGGGATAAAAGTTCTTTTCCTTTTTTTTATTTTTACACACACAGTCAAGATGCCATTTGTATTAAAGCTATTCTACAAGAAGTAAAATTAATAATGGCAATAGAGAGACAAGAAAAGGAAGAAAGAGTTGCTTGCTTAGTCCTTCAAGTAGTGCCCCATGACCTAAACCTCCAAAGCATGCATTCCAATGTTCTGCTGTGAAATGATATTTCTCTAGTGAGCTGCTAAACAGTAAGTATTGAAACACTGACCTCTGTCATTGAACTTTTCTGGTGTCAAGATTCTAACCTAAGAAACATGTTTTGGCTATCTTTGATGGGAACTTTGGTGAGCGTTTTTCTACCTTTAACATTCCTTTTCTAACTTGCCTATAGTTGCTTTGCAATAAAAATATTATGTGTAAACATGAAAGCAATAAAAATGACGTTCACTTAGTTAAGTTAAATAATTATTATCTAGGGTTGGTCTGGATGGGATTAGGTAGGGGTGAATACTGAAAGAGACAACTGGAATTGAGAAGCATATCTTTTTTTTTTATTGGGTATTTATTTCATTTACATTTCCAATGCTATCCCAAAAATCCCCCACACGCTCCCGCACCCTCTCCCCCACCCACCCACTCCCACTTCTTGGCCCTGGCATTCCCCTGTACTGAGACATATGAAGTTTGCATGACCAATTGACCTCTCTTTCCACTGATGGCCGGCTAGGCCATCTTTTGATACATATGCAGCTAGAGACACGAGCTCCAGGGGGTACTGGTTAGTTCATATTGTTGTTCCACCTATAGGATTCAGATCCAGTTAGCTCCTTGGGTACTTTATCTAGCTCCTCCATTGGGGACCCTGTGATCCATCCAATAGCTGACTGTGAGCATCCACTCCTGTGTTTGTTAGGCCCTGGCATAGTCTCACAAGAGACAGCTATATCTGGGTCCTTTCAGCAAAATCTTGCTAGTGTAGGCAATGGTGTCAGCTTTGGAGGCTGATTATGGGATGGATCCTGGATATGGCAGTCTCTAGATGGTCCATCTTTTCCTCTCAGCTCCAATCTTTGTCTCTGTAACTCCTTCCATGTGTGTTTTGTTCCCAATTCTAAGAAGGGGCAAAGTGTCCACACTTTGGTCTTCATTCTTCTCCAGTTTCATGCACTTAGCAAATTGTATCTTATATCTTGGGTATTCTAAGTTTCTGGGCTAATATCCACTTATTAGTCAGTACATATTGTGCGAGTTCTTTTGTGATTGGGTTAACTCACTCAGGATGATGCCCTCCAGGTCCAACCATTTGCCTAGGAATTTCATAAATCATTCTTTTTAATAGCTGAGTAGTACTCCATTGTGTAAATGTACCACATTTTTTGTATCCATTCCTCTGTTGAGGGGCATCTAGGTTCTTTCCAGCTTATGGCTATTATAAATAAGGCTGTATGAACATAGTGGAGCATGTGTCTTTCTTACCAGTTGGAACATCTTCTGAATATATGCCTGGGAGAGGTATTGAGGGATTCTCCTGTAGTGCTATGTCCAATTTTTTGAGGAACCGCCAGACTGATTTCCAGAGTGGTTGTACAAGCTTGCAATCCCACCAACAATGGAGGAGTGTTGCTCTTTCTCCACATCCTCGCCAGCATCTGCTGTAACCTGAATTTTTTATCTTAACCATTCTGACTGGTGTGAGGGTTGTTTTGATTTGCATTTCACTGATGATTAAAGATGTTGAACATTTTTTCAGGTGCTTCTCAGCCATTCGGTATTCCTCAGGTGAGAATTCTTTGTTCAGTTCTGAGCCCCATTTTTAATGGGGTTATTTGATTTTCTGGAGTCCACCTTCTTCAGTTCTTTATATATATTGGATAGTAGTCCCCTATCTGATTTAGGATAGGTAAAGATCCTTTTCCAATCTGTTGGTGGCCTTTTTACCTTATTGACTGTGTCTTTTGCCTTACAGAAGTTTTGCAGTTTCATGAGGTCCCATTTGTCAATTCTCCATCTTACAGCACAAGCCATTGCTCTTCAATTCAGGAATTTTTACCCTGTGCCCATATCCTCGAGGCTTTTCCCCACTTTCTCCTCTATAAGTTTCAGTGTCTCTGGTTTTATGTGAAGTTCCTTGATCCACTTAGATTTAACCCTAGTACAAGGAGATAGGAATGGATCATTTCGCATTCTTCTACATGATAACCACCAGTTGTGCCAGCACCATATTGTCGAAAATGCTGTCTTTTATCCACTGGATGGTTTTAGCTCCCTGTGGAAGATCAAGTGACCATAGGTGTGTGGGTTCATTTCTGGGTCTTCAATTCTATTCCATTGGACTACTTGTCTGTCGCTATACCAGTACCATGCAGTTTTTATCACAATTGCTCTGTATTACAGCTTTAGATCAGGCATGGTGATTCCACCAGAAGTTCTTTTATCCTTGAGAAGAGTTTTTGCTATCCTAGGTTTTTTGTTCTTCCAGATGAATTTGCAGATTGCTTTTTCTAATTCGTTGAAGAATTGAGTTGGAATTTTGATAGGGATGGCATTGAATCTGTAGATTGCTTTTGGCAAGATAGCCATTTTTACAATGTTGATCCTGCCAATCCATGAGCATGGGAGATCTTTCCATCTTCTGAGATCTTCTTTAATTTCTTTCTTCAGAGACTTGAAGTTCTTATCATACAGATCTTTCACTTCCTTAGTTAAAGTCATGCCAAGGTATTTTATATTATTTGTGACTATTGAGAAGGGTGTTGTTTCCCTAATTTCCTTCTTTCTTTTTTTTAATATTTTTATTAGGTATTTGCCTCAATTATTTTTCCAATGCTATTCCAAAAGTTCCCCATACCCTCCCCCAACTCCCTTTCCCACCCACTCCCACCTTTTGGCCCTGGCGTTTCCCGGTACTGGGGTATATAAAGTTTGAATTTCCAATGGTCCACTCTTCCAGTGATGGCCGATTAGGCCATCATTTGATACATATGCAGCTAGAGTCAAGTGCTCCGGGGTACTGGATAGTTCATAATGTTGTTGCACATATAGGGTTGCAGATCCCTTTAGCTCCTTGGATACTTTCTCTATCTCATTGGGGGCCCTGAGATCCATCCAATCGCTGACTGTGAGCATCCACTTATGTGTTTGCTAGGCCCAATCGTACTCTCACTAGAGACAGCTATGTCAGGGTCCTTTCTGCAAAATCTTGCTAGTGTATTCAATGTTGTCAGCATTTGGAGACTGATTATGGGATGGATCCCTGGATATGGCAATCTCTACATGATCCATCCTTTTGTCTCAGCTCCAAACTTTGTGGGGATTTGATGGGGATTGCATTGATTCTGTAGATTGCTTTTGGCAAGATAGCCATTTTTACAAGATTGATCCTGCCAATCCATGAGCATGGGAGATCTTTCCATCTTCTGATATCTTCTTTAATTTCTTTCTTCAGAGACTTGAAGTTCTTATCAAACAGATCTTTCACTTCCTTAGTTAGATTCACGCCAAGATATTTTATATTATTTGTGACTATTGAAAAGGGTGTTGTTTCCCTAATTTCTTTTTCAGCCTGTTTATCCTTTGTGTTCATAAAGGCCATTGACTTGTTTGAGTTAATTTTATATCCAGCTACTTCATTGAAGCTGTTTATCAGGCTTAGGAGTTCTCTGGTGGAATTTTTAGGGTCATGTATATATACTACCATATCATCTGCAAAAGTGATATTTTGACTTCTTCCTTTCCAATTTGTTTCCCCTTGATCTCCTTTTGTTGTCAAATTGCTCTATCGAGGACTTCAAGTACAATGTTGAATAGGTAGGGAGAAAGTGGGCAGCTTTGTCTAGTCCCTGATTTTAGTGGGATTCCTTCCAGCTTCTCACCATTTACTTTGAAGTTGAATACTGGTTTGCGGTAGATTGCTTTTATCATGTTTAGGTATGGGCCTTGAATTCCTGATCTTTCCAAGACTTTTATCATGAATAAAAGTGTTGGATTTTGTCAAATTCTTTCTCTGCATCTAACGTGCTGATAATGTGGTTTTTGTCTTTGACTTTGTTTATATACTGGATTATGTTGATGGATTTCCGTATATTGAACCATCCCTGCATCCCTGGGATGAAACCTACTTGGTCAGGATGGATGATTGTTTTGATGTGTTCTTGGATTCGGTTAGCAAGAACTTTATTGAGGATTTTTGCATTGATATTCATAAGGGAAATTGGTCTGAAGTTCTCTATCTTTGCTGGGTCTTTTTGTGGTTTAGGTATCAGAGTAATTGTGGCTTCATAGAATGAGTTAGGTAGAGTACCTTCTGTTTCTATTTTGTGGAATAGTTTTTGAAGAACTGGGATTAGATCTTCTTTGAAGGTATGATAGAACTCTGCACTAAACCCATCTGGTCCTGGGCTTTTCTTGGTTGGGAGACTATTAATGACTGCTTCTATTTCTTTAGGGGATATAGGACTGTTTAGATCATTAACCTGATCTTGATTTAACTTTGGTACCTGGTATCTGTCTAGAAATTTGTCCATTTCATCCAGGTTCTCCAGTTTTGTTGAGTATAGCCTTTTGTAGAAGGATCTGTTGGTGTTTTGGATTTCTTCAGGAACTGTTGTTATGTCTCCCTTTTCATTTCTGACTTTGTTAATTAGGATGCTGTCCCTGTGCCCTCTAGTGAGTCTGGCTAAGGGTTTATCTATCTTGTTGATTTTCTCAAAGAACCAGCTCTTCGTTTGGTTGATTCTTTGAATAGTTCTTCTTGTTTCCACTTGGTTGATTTCACCCCTAAGTTTGATTATTTCCTGCCATCTACTCCTCTTGGGTGAATTTGCTTCCTTTTGTTCTAGAGCTTTTAGGTGTGTTGTCAAACTGCTAATGTGTGCTCTCTCTAGTTTTGTTTTGGAGGCACTCAGAGCTATGAGTTTTCCTCTTCAAAATGCTTTCATTGTGTCCCATAAGTTTGGGTATGCTGTGGATTCATTTTCATTAAACTCCAAAAAGTCCTTAATTTCTTTCTTCATTCCTTCCTTGACCAAGGTTTCATTGAGAAGAGTGTTGTTTAGTTTCCACGTGAATGTTGGCTTTCTATTATTTATTTTGTTATTGAAGATCAGCCTTAGTCCATGGTGATCTGATAGGATGCACGGGACAATTTCAATATTTTTGTATATGTTGAGGCTTGTTTTGTGACCAATTATGTGGTCAATTTTGTAGAAGGTACCATGAGGTGCTGATAAGAAGGTATATCCTTGTGTTTTAGGATAAAATGTTCTGTAGGTATCTGTTAGATCCATTTGTTTCATCACTTCTGTTAGTTTCACTGTGTCCCTGGTTAGTTTCTGTTTCCATGATCTGTCCATTGGTGAAAGTGGTGTGTTGAAATCTCCCACTATTATTTTGTGAGGTGCAATGTGTGCTTTGAGCTTTACTAAAGTTTCTTTAAAATGTGGCTGCCCTCTTATTTGGAGCATAGATATTCAGAATTGAGAGTTCCTCTTGGAAGATTTTACCTTTGATGAGTATGAAGTGGGTGCGCCTCCTTGTCTTTTTTGATGACTTTGGGTTGTAAGTCGATTTTATTTGATATTATAATGACTACTCCAGCTTGTTTTTTCATACCATTTGCTTAGAAAATTGTTTTCCAGCCTTTCATTCTGAGGTAGTGTCTATCTTTTCCCTGACATGGGTTTCCTGTAAGCAGCAAAATGTTGGGTCCTGTTTGTTTAGCCAGTCTGTTATTCTATGTCTTTTTATTGGGGAGTTGAGTCCATTTATATTAAGAGATATTAAGGAAAAGTAATTGTTGCTTCCTATTATTTTTGTTGTTAAAGTTGGCATTCTGTTCTTGTGGCTGTCTTCTTTTAGGTTTGTTGAGGGATTACCTTCTTGCTTTTTCTAGGACGTGGTTTCCGTCCTTGTATTGGTTTTTTCTGTTATTATCCTTTGAAGGGCTGGATTCCTGGAAAGATAATGTGTGAATTTGGTTCTGTCATGGAATACGTTTGTTTCTCCATCTAAGGTAATTGAAAATTTGGCTGGGTATAGTATCCTGTGCTGGCATTTGTGTTCTCTTAGTGTCTGTATAACATCTGTCCAGGCTCTTCTGGCTTTCATAGTCTCTGGTGAAAAATCTGGTGAAATTCTGATAGACCTGCCTTTATATGTTACTTGACCTTTTTCCCTTACTGCTTTTAATATCCTATCTTTATCTAGTACATTTGTTGTTCTGATTATTATGTGTCGGGAGGAATTTCTTTTCTTGTCCAGTGTTTTGGAGTTCTGTAGGCTTCTTGTATGTTCATGGGCATCTCTTTCTTTAGATTTGGGAAGTTTTCTTCTATAATTTTTTTGAAGATATTTGCTGGCCTTAGGTTTGGTCTTATTGTGTCCTCAATTTCCTGGATTTTTTGGGTTAGTGTCTTTTTACATTTCACATTTTCTTTGATTGTTGTGTCAATGTTTTCTATGGTATCTTCTGCACCTGACATTCTCTCTTCTATCTTTTTTATTGTTTGTTATGCTTGCATTTATGGCTCCTGATCCCTTTCCTAAGTTTTCTATTTCCATACTTGTCTCCCTTTGTGATTTCTTTATTGTTTCTACTTCCATTTTTAGATCCTGGATGGTTGTTCAATTCTTTTACCTGTTTGGATGTGTTTTCTTATATTTCCTTAAGGGAGTTATTTATGTTCTTCTTATAGTCCTCTATCATCATCATGAGAAGTGACTTTAGATCCATATCTTGCTTTTCTGGTGTGATGGTGTATTCAGGACTTGCTATGGTGGGAGAGTTGGGTTCTGATGATGCCAAGTAACCTTGGTTTCTGTTGTTTTCATTCTTATGATTGCCTCCTGCCATCTAATTATCTCGTGAGCTCCCTGCCCTCGATATATCTGATTGGAGCCTGTCCTTCCTGTAATCCCAGTTGAGTCAGAACTTCTCAGAGTCCAGCTTTCTTTGTGATCCTGTGATTCTGGGATCCTGTGATGCTGATATTCTGGGTGTGTCAGAGTTCTTGGCAGTCAAGCTTCCTTTGAGACCCTGAGATCCTGGTGTGACCAAGCTCCTGGGATCCTGGGATCCTGGGATCCTGGGATCCTGGGATCCTGGGATCCTAAGATCTGGGTGTGTTAGAATGCTTGGAAGTGGTACCACCTCTGGGGACCATGGGACTATCTGCTGAGTTCTAAATCAAGGTAGACCAGCACCAACTGGAAGGAACCTGAGCCACTGATTGGGCAGGGTTCCTGTGTCTGTGCTCCAGTTGTTCCCAGGCACCCCGATTCTGTTGGAACAAATGTTGTGTTCCACTCACCAGTGATCCTAAGATCCTGGGTGTGCTAGGGCGCCTGTGGAGTGGAGAGTCCTCTGGAGATCTTGGAACTGCCCACTGAGTTCAGACCCAAGGTAGCCTGGTGCTGGCGCCGACCAGGAACACTGAATATTTTAAAAATATTTTTGGCCATTTGTAATTTTTTATTTTAAAAATGCTTTGCTTAAAAAAAATAATAAGTTTAAGCCAGGCAGTGGTGGTGCATGCCTTTAATCCCAGCACTTGGAAGGCAGAGACAGACGGAATTCTGAGTTTGAGGCCAGCCTGGGCTACAGAGTGAGTTCCAGGACAGCCAGGGCTACACAGACAAACCCTGTCTTGAAAAACCAAAAGTAAATAAATAAATAAATAAAAGTTAAAAAGAGAATGCTTTGTTTAGCTTCATTTCTCAGTTTTTAATTTGGTTGCCCTGCAAGAAAAATATAAGAAATTGTGACTCTGGCCACATATTTTGTTTTTCCAGGTGTGCCCATTTTATCTCCTAAAGTTTATCTTTTGCTATCCCTTTTTCTTTTTCTGTCTTTTTTTCCATCTTCCTTATCCCTGGAACTTCTAAGATCTACAGTTTGCCAACTCTGCTTACTTTCCTTCTGACTTCCATAAATTGTCTCCCATCAATTCTTCCTTCCTAAACTGATTCTTTAAATTATTTTATAAGTAAAACCAAAAATATCCTGAAGAGATGGCACTAATATAGCATAACTTCTTTATATTCTTATTTATTATTTTTAGTAGTAGTAGTATTAATTTTACAGTCCAGTTGTTACCCTCTCCTGATCTGCCCTCCTACAGTTCCACATCCCATTCCTCCTCTTCACTATCTCCAAGAGGATGTCTCCACCGCCCCACCCCCAACATACCTCCCCACTCCCTGGGGCCTCAAATCTCTCCAGGGTTAGACACCTCTTCTCTCACTGAAGCCAGACCAGGCAGTCCTCTGCTGTATATGTGTTAGCAGCCTGGGACCAGCTAGTGTATGCTGCCTGGCTGGTGGCTCAGTGTCTGAGAGATCTCAAGGGTCCAGGTTAGTTGAAACTGCTGGTCTTCCTATGGGGTCACCCTCCTCCTCAGCTTCTTCTAGCTTTTCCCTAATTCAACCACAGGGGTCCCTGATTTCAGTCCATTGGTTGAATGTAAATATCTGCTTGTGTCTCAATCTGCTGTATGTTGGGTCTCTCAGAGGACAGCCATGCTAGGTTCCCATCTGTAAGCACACTATAGCATCAGTAATACCGTCAGGCCTTGGACCCTCCCCTTGAGATGGATCCTAAGTTGGGAGAGTCAGTGGACCTCCTTTCCCTCACTCTCTTCTCCATTTTTGTCCCTGCAGTTCTTTTAGCATAACTTCATGGTTCCTTTTTATTTATTTGTTTAACAAAAAAATACAAACTAAATTAAGTTCAAAACGATGAGATAAATATTGTAATTTTTCATAGTGAAAGTAGAACCACAATATTTTAAGGCTGAAGGCGGCCTCAGTCTCTGTGAGTTCATATGAGCTTTGATTATGTTGATTTAAAGGGCTTTGTTTTCTTTGTGTCCTCCTTCCCCTCTGACTCATTTCTGCCTTCTCTTCCTTGGGGTTCCTTGAGATATTTGGTGGATATATCTCATTTCAGTGAATGTTCCAAGATTTCTCTCTCTCTCTAATAATATCTGGCTGTGGGTTTCTATATTTGTTCCCATCTGCTGTGAGAGAAAGCTTCTCTGATGATGGCTGATAATAAGTATAAACATTTTATTATTTGTCAATATGTAAAGATTTAAGGCAATTGTGTATTTGTTAAACAGATTTACTTTTGGGCATCTGTTTTCTTATCACCTCTAAATTATATATCTATGTTTTGGTGTTTGTATGTAGAGACCAGAGAACAACCTAGAGTGTAATATTCAGAAACATTGTTGATCTCCTTTGTGACAGGGTCTATCAGTTTTCTGGAGCTCAGCAATTAGTCTAGATTGAACATCCTATGACCCCAGGGATCCCCTATCCCTACCTCCATTGCACTAGGATTATGAGTGCATAGTACCTAGCATTTTTACATAGATGTTGGGTAACAAACTTGGGTTTTAAAACAAGTGCTTTACCAACTGGGCTATCTCTTCAGCCCCAGAGTCATTTCTGTTGTAAAGCAATTACTTTTGCCAAAATTTCTAGAAGACTTAAAACTAGAAACTCAAAGACAAATGAAAGAGAATTTTGTTTTATCCAGTATACTTGAATCATTCCAAAATTTACAGGGAAAAAATGCCTCAGTCAACAAAACTCAGTCCAAGAACAGCTTTTTAGAATCTGAAGAGATCAATGCAAAAAAAAAAAAAAAAAAAAAAGAATGTGACACATGAAAAATAATCATTTCCATCTACAGTATGTACAAGGATTAAAAATAATTAAGAAATTTTTTATTAATTTATAAATGTACAAATGTTATTTATTAGCTTTCCCTAGTGCTTAAATATCTGAAGTACTGTGAGATTTCTGTAAGTATTTGGAGAAGCATCTTACTCCCTTTAAAAAAAATAGCTAGGTTCAATAATATCTTACTGAGATCAATATTTGTATTGATTATTTACTTATTTACTATAAGAATAATTATGTAAAGGTTAGGCATATCAATAAGGTTTCTTGGATCTAACAAATGAAGAATTTTCTGAAGAGATGTAGACTAACCCTCCACATCTAGCATTTAAATTTGAATTAATACAACCCGTCCTGTTCCTACTACCTTCCTCACAATTTTACTATTTTTTGTACAGCACAAGACAATAAGAAATGCATTGCTACAGTAAGTAAACCACATATAGTTATAAAACTGTAAATACTCCATAGCTAGAAAGTGTTTCTAAAGTCCTGACTGACCAGGAATACTTTCCTCTTACAGTACATCTGAGTGAAGGTATTTTAACTATATTATTCCACCCTCTATAATTTAAAAGTTTTTTGAAAGAAATATGTTGCTCAAGACACTAGTGGTTTTCTGGATAAATGATTGTGGGCTCCCATAAATCAGTCTAGCCTTCTAAGTTCTTAGTTAATATAACTTAAATGATAGTTTTCTCTTGGGGAATTGGAGTGTTCTACACAGTTTTGTCTCAATGACCAGAAAGTACAACCAGTTTGTTTTTAAGTTCTCCCAGATTGTCATCTTTTTTCTAAGTTATCTCTTCACATCGAATGTGATTTTACAGGTTTTGTTTCCTATGTTTAGTCAAAAGGAATCCAGAGTGTTTAAATCTATATCACTAACAGATTTCTGAAATAGCCTGCTTGCAACTGTCAATACCATGTTTAAAAATCACTTAACAATTTCTGATTCTATACTTCTCTCAGTAATCAAAAGCTCTTATATAGAATGTGCCATGTCAATAAGCAGTTTTGAAGTTTAATGACTTTAGTCAACTCAGATCAACATCCACACCACTTCAAAATGAGGTGACTTTGATTTTCAAGTATCTCATATAAATTTTCTAAGTCAGTCATCTGGGATCATGTATATCTGCCATGATGTTCCCAGAGAACTCTGTAAGTTTTCATTTACATTATATCATCCCTTTCAGAAGGCAGTTCTCTAAAGAGAATCCACCTAACACACGTGAATTACCAGTATACCATATTACCAGCGGTACTATGCAGTGACACACCTCCTCTAACAAGGTCACACTTCCTAGTCTTTCCCAAACATTCCACTATTTGTGAACCTAGCATTGAAATATAGGAGCCTATGAGGGCTATTAACATTTAAACAACAACACTGTCTATACCCCCTTTTATGATATTTATCTATATCAAAAACTTCATTTTAACTATCTCATCCATACTTATGACTTTCACATGCATGCTTCCTCTCTGTCTGGCTGACAGCTATCAGATAGATGGTCCAGTCTCAACAGTCTCACCCCTTCACCATACTTGATGCTCACATAAAGCTTTATACTTTATCTACCAAGAAATGGAATATACTACATTTTATGATTAAGTTTGCTTTTCTGTGTTGACAATCACTCTACTGCTCTATAGAATCTTCATAACTAATTCCAGAATTAAACATATATAGAAGATTAATAGTTCTTAAACAATTATCTGAATAAGATAATGAACAGAGAAAATATGACCTAGTTGTTTTTCTCTTTAAAACTTGGCTTTTTCTTTCTTTTATTTATTTTTTAGTTTGCTCTTGCTTTTTATTAGGTATTTTCTTTATTTACATTTCAAATGCTATGCCCTTTCCTGATTTGCCTTCCAAAAACTCCTTTGCCCCTCCCTGCCTCCCCCTGCACACCAACCCACTGATTCACACTTCCTAATCCTGGCATTCCCTTACACTGGGGTATTGAGCTTTCACAGGCAGAAGGGCCTCTCCTCCCATTGATGACCTACAAGACTCAAAGTGTTGTTCCTCCTCTGCTACATATGCAACTAGAGTCATGAGTCCCTCCATGTGTAATCTTTGGTTGATGTTTTACTCCCTGGTAGCTCTGGGGGTGCTGGTTGGCTCAAAGTGTTGTTCCTCCTATGAGGCTAAAACTCCTTCAGCTCCTTGGGTCCTTTCTCAAGCTCCTCCATTGAGGACCCTGTACTCAGTTCAATGGTAGGCTGAAAGCATCCACCTCTGATTTGTCAGGCACTAGCAGAGTCTCTCAGGAGACAGCTATATCAGGCTCCTGTCAGCAAGCATTTGTTGGCATCCACAATAGTGTTTGGGTTTGATGACTGTATATAAGATGGATCTCCAAGTAGGGCAGTCTCTGGATGGCCTTCCCTTCAGTCTCTGATCTGTACATTGTCTCTGTATATTCTCCAATGGGTACTTTGTTCTCCCTTCTAAGAAGGCCCAAAGTATCCAAACTTTGATCTTTCTTCTTCTTGAGCATCATGTGATCTGTGAAATGCATCTTGGGTATTCCAAACTTCTGAGATAATATCCACTTATGAGTGATTGTATACTATGTGTGTTCTTTTGTGATTGGGTTACCTCACTTAGGAAGATATCCTCCAGATCTATCCATTTGTCTAAGAATTTCATGAATTCATTATTTTTAACAGCTAAGTAGTACTGCATTGTGAAAATGTACTACACTTTCTGAATCCATTCCTCTCTTGAGAGACATCTGGGTCCTTTCCAATTTCTGGCTATTATAAATAAGGCTCTTATGAACATAGTGGAGCATGTGTCCTTATTACAAGTTGGAGCATTTTCTGGGTATATACCCAGGGATGGTATTGCTGAGTCCTCAGGTAGTACTGCGTCCAATTTTCTGAGAAATCACCAAACTGACTTCCATGGGGGTTATACCAGCTTGCAATCCCACCAGCGATGGTGGAGTGTTCCTCTTTTTCCACATCCTTGCCAGAATCTGCTGTCACCTGAGTTTAATCTTAGCCATTCTGACTGGTGTGAGGTGGAATCTCAGGGTTGTTTTGATTTGCATTTCCTTGATGGCTAAGGATGTAGAACATTCCTTTAAGTGCTTCTCAGTCATTCGGTATTCCTCAGTTGAAAATTCTTTGTTTAGCTGTGTACCTGTAATTTTTAATAGTGTTATTACATTCTCTAGAGTCTTGAGTTATTTGTATATTTTGGATATTGGCCCCCTATTGGATGTAGGATTGGTAAAGATCTTTTCCCAATCTGTTGGTTGCCATTTTGTCCTATTAACTGTGTCCTTTGCCTTACAGAAGCTTTGCAATTTTATGAGCTCCCATTTGTCAATTCTTGATCTTAAAGTATAAGACATTGGTGTTCTGCTCAGGAATTTTTCTCCTGTGCCCATATGTTCAAGGCTCTTCCTCACTTTCTCCTCTATAAGTTTTAGTGTCTCTGGTTTTAATGTGGAGGTCCTTGATCCACTTGGACTTGAGCTTTGTACAAGAAGATAAGAATGGATTGATTCACGTTCTTCTACATGCTAACAGCCAGTTGAGCGAGCCCCCTTTGTTAAAAATGCTGTCTTTTTCCACTGGATGGTTTTAGCTCCTTTGTCAAAGATCAAATTTCCAAAGGTGCATGGTTTCAATTCTGGGTCTTCAATTCTATTCCATTGATCTACCTACTTGTCACTGTACCAGTACCATGCAGTTTTTATCACAATTGCTCTGTAGAACAGCTTGAGATCAGGGATGGTGATTCCACCAGAAGTTCTTTTATTGTTAAGAATAGTTTTCAATATGCTGGGTTTTTTGTTATTCCAGATGAATTTGAGAATTGCTCTTTCTACCTCTATGAAGAACTGGGTTGATGGGGATTGCATTGAATCTGTAGATTGTTTTTGGCAAGATGGCCATTTTTATATTAATTCTACCAATCCATGAGCATGTGAGATCTTTCCATCTTCTGAGATCTTTGATTTCTTTCTTCAGAGACTTGAAGTTCTTATCATACAGATCTTTCACTTGCTTAGTTAGAATCACACCAAGGTATTTTAGATTATTTGTGACTATTGTGAAGGGTGTTATTTCCCTAATTTATTTTTTCAGCTTGTTTATCCTTTGAGTAGAGGAAGACCACTGATTTGTTTGAGTTAATTTTACATCCAGCCACATTGCTGAAGTTATTTTATCAGCTTTGGGAGTTCTCCGATAGAACTTTTGGGGTCACTTAAGTATACTATGATATCATCTGCAAACAGTGTTATTTTTACTTCTTCCTTTCCAATTTTTATTCCTTTGACCTCCTTTTCTTGTCTAATTGCTCTGGTTAGGATTTCAAGTATCATATTGAATAGGTAGGGAGAGAGTGGGCAGCCTTGTCTAGTCCCTGATTTTAGTGAGATTGATTCAAGTTTCTCTCCATTTAGTTTAATGTTGGCTACTGGTTTGCTGTATATTGCTTTTACTATGTTTAGGTAAGGGCCTTGAATTGCTGATTTTCCAAGACTTTTTTTCATGGGTGTTGGATTTTCTCAAATGCTTTCTCAGCATCTAATGAAATGATCATGTGTTTCTTTTTCCTTTGAGTTTATTTATATACTGAATTACATTGATGGATTTCCATATATTGAACCATCCCTGCATCCCTGGGATGAAGCCTACTTGATCATGATATATGATTATTTTGATTTGTTCTTGGATTCTGTTTGCAAGAATTTTTTGAGTATTTTTGCATCGATATTCATAAGGAAAATTGGTCTGAAGTTCTCTTTCTCTGTTGGATCTTTGTTTGGTTTAAGTATCAGAGTAATTTTGACTTCATAGGATGAATTGGGTAGGGCACCTTCTGCTTCTATTTTGTGAAATAGTTTGAGGAGTGTTGGAATTAGTCCCTTTTTGAAGGTCTGATAGAACTCTGCACTAAACCCATCTGGCCTTGTGCTTTTTTTTTTTTTTTTTTTTTTTTGAGTTGGGAGACTATTAATGACTGCTTCTATTTCTTTATGGGTTAAGGGACTGTTTAGATCATTATCTGATCCTGATTCAAATTTGGTACCTGATATCTTGTCTAGAAAATTATCCATTTCATTTAGATTTTCCAGTTTTGATGACTGTAGGCATTTGTAGTAAGAGCTGATGATTTTTTTGGATTTCCTTAGATTCTGTTATTATGTCTCCCTTTTCATTTCTGATTTTGTTAATTTGGATACTGGGCCCTCTGGTTAGTCTGGCTAAGGATATATCTATCTTGTTGATTTTTCTCAAAGAACCAGCTCCTGGTTTGGTTGAATGTTTGTATAGTTCTTTTTGTTTCTACTTGGTTGATTTTAGCCCTGAGTTTGATTATTTCCTGCTGTCTACTCCTCTTGTGTGTATTTGCTTCTTTTTGTTCTAGAGCTTTCAGATGTGCTGTTAAGCTGCTAGTGTATGTTCTTTCCAGTTTCTTTTTGGAAGCACACAGAGCTATAAGTTTTCTTCTTAGCACTACTTTCACTGGGTCCCACAAGTTTGGGTATGTTGTGGTTTCATTTTCACTAAACTCTAAAAAGTCTTCAATTTCTTTCTTTATTTCTTCCTTAACCAAGTTATCATTGAGTAGAGTGTTGTTCAGCATCCATGTGTATGTGGGCTTTCTATTGTTTATGTTGTTATCAAAGACCAGCCTTAGGCCATGGTGATCTGATAAGATGCACAGAATTATTTCAATCTTCTTATATCTGTTGAGACCTGTTTTGTGACTGATTATATGGTCAATTTTGGAGAAGGTTCCATGAAGTACTGAGAAGAAGGTATGTTCTTTTTTTTTTTTTAAGGAAAAAAAATGTTTCTTAGGATAGATATCTGTTAAATCCATTTGTTTCATAATCTCTCTTACATTCACTGTGTCTCTGTTTAGTTTCTGTTTCCATAATCTGTCCATTGATGAGAGTATGTTGTTGAAGTCTCTATTATTGTGTGAGGTGCAATGTGTGCTTTGAGCTTTAGTACAGTTTCTTTTATGAATGTGGGTGTCCTTGCATAAGGAGCATAGATATTCAGAATTGAGAGTTCTTCTTGGTAGATTTTTTCTTTGATAAGTAAGAAGTATCCCTCCTTATCCTTTTTGATAACTTTAGGTTGAAAGTCGATTTTACTCAATATTAAAATGGCTACTCCTGCTTATTTCTTGGGACCATTTGCTTGGAGAATTGTTTTCCAGCTTTTTACTCTAAGATAGTGTCTGTCTTTGTCACTGAGGTGGGTTTTCAATATGCAGCAAAACTTTGGATCCTGTTTAAATATCTACTCTGTTAGTCTATGTCTTTTTATTGGGAAATTGAGTCCACTGATATTAAGAGATAATAAGGAAAAGTGATTGTTGCTTCCTGTTTTCTATTGAATCTTCTGTATCTGAGATTCTTTCTTCCATCTCTTGTTTTCTGTTGATGATGCTTGCATCTTTGGCTCCTGACTTCTTTCCTAGGTTTTCTATCTCCAGAGTTGTCTCCCTTTGTGATTTCATTGCTTCTACTTCCATTTTTAGATTCTGATGGTTTGATTCAACTCCTTCACCTGTTTGGTTATGTTTTCCTGTAATTCTTTAAGGGATTTTTGGT
This sequence comes from Mus caroli, assembly GCF_978045245.1. NCBI lineage: Eukaryota > Metazoa > Chordata > Mammalia > Rodentia > Muridae > Mus > Mus caroli. The sequence continues at coordinate 88,309,700 of NW_028227274.1, forward strand.
TTTCCTCTTTAAGGGCTTCTACCTGTTTAGCTGTGTTCTCCTATATTTCTTTAAAGAAGTTATGTATGTCCTTCTTAAAATGCTCTATCACCATCATGAGATGTCACTTTAAATCCAAATATTGCTTCTCAGGTGTGTTGGAATATCCAGGACTTGCTGTGGTTGGAGAACTGGGTTCTGATGTACCAAGTAGCCTTAGTTTTTGTTGTTATGGTTCTTGTACTCTCCTTTTGCCATCTGGTTATCTCTGGTGTTAGTTGGTCTTGCAATCTCTGACTGTAGTTTGTTCTTCCTATGGGCCTATAAGCCTGAGTCAGCACTCCTGGGAGACCAGCTCTCTCCTGGCACAACCTGTGTAAAGAGGGATGTGGAACAGCCTTAGCTCCCAGGTGCAGATGGCGACCAGAAGGGAAGGATCCTGTTCCAGCTGCTCCACTGTTCCTGTGCAATGTGCACTCCTTGCTAGTCCTGCTTTAAACAGTTATTGGAGAGAAAGTGGCTAACTCATCTCTGAGCCTGTGAGTGAGAAACCTCCTGGGAGAACAGCTCTCTCCTGGTGGGAGCTATCTACAGGCTTTTTTCTTACATCTGTATTCCACAAAACTATAAAATCTAGTTGGCAATCATACAGAGAGAATAACTCTTCTAAGAAATTACCTATATAAAATATTTTGTTTTAGAAGAAAAGCCTCATAACAAAATGTTTATATTCTTATTTGCTTGAATAAAATGAAAAGTTATTTACATAATCAAGTTAAATTGAATGTTATGCATCATGACTTTTCATTTCTGATTTTAAAGTAATATACACAGTCACCTTGAAAGCTAGGAGAAATCACTACATATTTGATGACTTTAGTTTATTTCATAGGGCTTTCATTAATTGGAAAAGAACTAATTTTCAAAGTTAAAGACAGCATTTTCAACAATATGGTGTTGGCACAACTGGCTGTTAACATGTAGAAGAATGCGAAATGATCCATTCCTATCTCCTTGTAATAAGGTCAAATCTAAGTGGATCAAGGAACTCCACATAAAACCAGAGACACCGAAACTTATAGAGGAGAAAGTGGGGGAAAGCCTCAAAGATATGGGCACAGGGGAAAAATTCCTGAATAGAACAGCAATGGCTTGTGCTGTAAGATCGAAAATTGACAAATGGGACCTCATAAAATTGCAAAGCTTCTGTAAGGCAAAGGACACAGTCAATAAGACAAAAAGGCCACCAACAGACTGGGAAAGGATCTTTACCTATCCTAAATCAGATAGGGGACTAATATCTAATATATATATATATAAAACTGAAGAAGGTGGACTCCTGGAAATCAGATAACTCCATTAAAAAATGGGGCTCAGAGCTAACAAAGAATTCTCACCTGAGGAATACTGAATGGCTGAGAAACACCTGAAAAAATGTTCAGCATCCTTAATCACCAGGGAAATGCAAATCAAAACAGCCCTGATATTCCATCTCACACCAGTCAGAATGGCTAAGATCAAAAATTTAGGTGACAGCAGATGCTAGCGAGGATGTGGAGAAAGAGGAACACTCCTCTATTGTTGGTAGGATTGCAAGCTTGTACAACCACTCTGGAAATCAGTCTGGCAGTTCCTCAGAAAATTGGACATAGTACTACCGGAGGATCCTGCACTACCTCTCCTGGGCATATATCCAGATGATGTTCCTACTGGTAAGAAAGACACATACTCCACTATGTTCATAGCAGCCTTATTTATAATAGCCATAAGCTGGAAAGAACCCAGATGCCCCTCAACAGAGGAATGGATACAGAAAATGTGGTACATTTACACAATGGAGTACTACTCAGCTATTAAAAAGAATGAATTTATGAAATTCCTAGGCAATTGGATGGACCTGGAGGGCATCATCCTGAGTGAAGTAACCCAATCACAAAAGAACTCACATGATATGTACTCACTGATAAGTGGATATTAGCCCAGAAACTTAGAATACCCAAGATACAAGATACAAAGCACATGAAACTCAAGAAGAACAAAGACCAAAGTGTGGACACTTTGCCCCTTCTTAGAATTGGGAACAAAACACCCATGGGAGGAGTTACAGAGACAAAGTTTGGAGCTGAGACAAAAGGATGGACCATCTAGAGTCTACCATATCTGGGGATCCATCCCATAATCAGCCGCCAAATGCAGACACCATTGCATACACTAGCAAGATTTTGCTGAAAGGACCCTGATATAGCTGTCTCTTGTGAGACTATGCCGGGGGCTAGCAAACACAGGAGTGGATGCTCACAGTCAGCTATTGGATGGATCTCAGTGCCCCCAGTGGAGGAGCTAGAGAAAGTATCCAAGGAGCTAAAGGGATCTGCAACCTTATAGATGGAACAACAATATGAACTAACCAGTACCCCCTGGAGCTCGTGTCTCTAGCTGCATATCTATCAGAAGATGGTCTAGCCAGTTATCAGTGGAAAGAGAGGCCCATTGGTCGTGCAAACTTTATATGCCTCAGTACAGGGGAACGCCAGGGCCAAGAAGTGGGAGTGGGTGGGTAGGGGAGTGGGGGAGGTGGGTATGGGGGACTTTTGGGATAGCATTGGAAATGTTAATGAGGAAAATACCTAATAAAAAGTTTTTAAAAAAGAAACAAACAATTTTAAAACAGTCAGAGAAAAGATCCATTGGCAAACATACCAACAATGTGCCTGTAAATATATAAACTGAGAAAGGATGGTTGATGGTGGGATGAAATCTATAGGGCTGTACTTATATATAGCTCTGTGGAAATTAAACCAAGGTGTCAGACAGTTACTTATTCAGTAGTATTCTGAAGAACCACACCAGTGCAAACATCACAAGAAACATGTGAACTAGATACATGCAAAGCTATAGTTCTAAATTAAGAAACTACCTAAAAGTGGAAAAGGAGAATAAAATCACAACTGGATTAAATTGAAACCTAAAAAGATTACATCTCATGAACCAGATTAGCATAAGTGTACTAATCAGATTAAGAGGCCAAGTATCAAAGCATCCACTGATAATGATATAGGTGAAAGGTTTTTCATTACAGCACTGTTCAGAAGAGCAAAGACTGAAAAGAGATAATGTGTATCATTAGGGAACTAATTAAACTGTAGAACCATTACACTGGGAAACATTCTGCAGCCTTTAGTAACTCGAATTATCTCTGCACCAGTTGATTTAATGTTTTGTCTACAAGGTGTAGAATAAACACTGAAAGTTAAGAAGCATTTATAATGTGACCCAGTGTTTAAGGTACAAATCTTTATATAATTATAGTTAGCATATATATCTACATACTATGTATCTTATATATTTTTGGAGATTGTTGTTACTGTTGTTTGTGAGGTAATTGCCTCAAACTTATGCTTCTTCTGATTCAGCTTCCAGGGGCTACAACTAAGTCTAGCCCAGTAAATAGCTCTATATATGAACAAGGTAGAAACTTGAAAGTAGGTGATGCAAAACCAATGGACCAGGGCATAGAAGGCAAAAATTGTGTCTGTAAAAATACATGTCCCTTATTAAAATTTAAAATATTGTAAAGATATCTATATATATTTATAATGCATGTGTATGTAGACAAAAATGTCTCTACTTTAAAAATAAGTGGACATAAAGTGGGTCATTTCCTTAACAAAAGGCACAAAATTACATTTAATTTATAATTATCAGCTAGCTTTATCTTAATCTTTGAGCTATTTCTCAGTAGAACAGTCTAGAATGCAAAGCAGTGACCCTATGGTTACACCAGGCAGCTTCCTTGTTCTTCTTGTTCAAAGGAAAGAGTTTTTACAGCTGCCTCTTATATTAAATTTACAAAGAGGAGATTGATGATCATTTATCTCTTAAGTAACCAGGGATTAGATAAAAGCTGTACCAAGATTTATGAATATATGGCTTGGGCTAAGCTCAGAGCATTTCTAACTATCCCCAGGCGTAGGCCTGGCTGGAAGTATCTAGCTTCTGTAGAATCTAATTTTCTGCAATGTTGAAGGTGTCAGCTTCCAGCCTCCATCTGTTAACCTAGATCTAGAATGTTTCAGCCTCTGAGACTCATTGCTGAATAAACTTACTCTTTCTACCTCTTTCTAAACTCTGTATCTGGCTGGTTCAACTCAGCTGTTCTAGTTCAAACTCCTCTCCAAGTTAGTTGATTCAAATTGGCTTCTCCTAGCTTCTCACTGGATTGCTCCGCTTAGAAAGACTGCCTCTGAACTCCATGAACTGAACTGCTCCAAACTCAACTGAACACCATTGAACTGAGTTCCTTCTCCCTTACTGCTCTTTAAGTAGTCCCTCTTTGGAGGCACTCAGAGCTATGAGTTTTCCTCATAGAAATGTTGTCATTGTGTCCCGTAAGTTTGGGTATGTTGTGGCTTCATTTTCATTGAACTCTAAAAAGTCTTTAATTTCTTTCTTTATTCCTTCCTTGACCAAGGTATCAAGTACCCAAGGAGTTAAGGGATCTGAAACCCTATAGGTGGAATAACAACAATATGAACTAACCAGTACCCCCCCCCCCGAGCTCATGTCTCTAGCTGCATATGTATCAGAAGATGGCCTAGTCGGACATCAGTGGAAAGAGAGGTCCATTGGTTGTGCAAACTTTATATGCCTCAGTACAGGGGAACGCCAGGGCCAAGAAGTGGGAGTGGGTGGGTAGGGAAGTGGTTGGGGGAGGGTATGGGGGATTTTGGGGATAGCTTTGGAAATGTAAATGAAGAAAATACCTAATTTAAAAAAAAAAGAAAAAGAAAGTAGCCCCTCTTTCCTGTCTGTTTCATGAGTTGGGCATACCCTATCCCCATCTCAAGTTTTCAAATCTATCTCTGATTTGTCACTTTGTCTGCCTTTCAATAAGACATCATTGTTTAAGATTAAAGCAGTGTATATTCCAGCCAGAGGTATTAAAGGTGTGTGGCATGTCTGCATTTCAACTGGATCACATCTTTGGATGTAATCCCTTCACAGATCAACCATGTTGCTCAACTAAAATTCCTCTACAGGAAAATGCCATGTAGCAGCATCTTCTATATATTTTAAGTAATTCAAGTTCAATTTATTAGTTATAAACTTATTAAACTTTGGAAATTATTATTTAAGCTCCCTTCTCTACGAAACTATATTTTTAAGCTAAAGTTTTAATATATCAAATTTATTGGGGAAAAACTTCTGTGTTTGCATTTAGATAAACAATTATCTTCTAAAAGCTAGTACTGTTTAATTCTTAATTATTTCCTGAAGTTACATATGATTATTACTATAATACTAAAAACTGAGAAAATTAAATGTTTATGTTTGGATGTGTTTATTAATGAAATATATAATTTAACTTTTACTAATTAAAAAGTAATCTGAGCTTCAATCATAATAAAAGAATAACCTACAGATTTTTTTCACATGGCTTTAGAAACAAAACGATATTACCTTGCTTTTTACTCACCTCTTCTCTGACAAATGTGTCACCACATTGTATACTTTTATCAAAGCCACAATTGTCACACAAGAATAAACATATTTTTAAAATATTATCTCTTGCATAAGACATAAACAAGATGCCTGAATATTGAGAAGCTAACAGCTTCTGGGACAGGCAGGAGCCACAGAGCTTCTGAGGCAAACCCCCTTTTGGGCTCCAGACATCTGAGCACCTTCACTGCCAGAGGAGAGGTGTCTGCCCTGCCCCGGAGGGCTTTGCCGGAGCACCTGAGGGAGCCATCTTGGTTCCTGGATCCTGCCGAGACTAGTCTGCACAGGTGAGAGTGTGGACTACAGAAGCCAACAGCTTCTGTGGCAGGCAGGCCCTGTTTCGGTCCTTCATCTTCTACAAGGAGGCAAGTCTGAACACCAGATATCTGTGCAACTTCCCTGCAAGAGGAGAGCTTGCCTGCAGAGAGTGCTCTGACCACTGAAACTCAGGAGAGAGCTAGTCTCTCAGGTCTTCTGATAGAGGCTAATGTAATCACTTGAGGAACAAGCTCTAACCAAAGACAACTATAACAACTGACTCCAGAGATTACCATATGGTGAAAGGCACACATAAGAATCTTACAAACAGAAACCAAGACCACTCACCATCATCAGAACCCAGCACTCCCACCTCAGCCAGTCTTGGGCACACGAATACACCTGAAAAGGTAGACCCAGATTAAAAGGCATATCTCATGATGATATTAGAGGACATCACAAAGGACTTTAATAACTCACTTAAATGAATACAGGAGAACATTGCTAAAGAGTTACAAATCCTTAAAGAAAAACAGGAAAACACAACGAAAAAGGTAGAAGTCATTAAAGAAAAACAGGAAAACACATCCAAACAGGTGATGGAAATGAACAAAACCATAGTAGACCTAAAAAGGGAAGTAGACACAATAAAGACAACCCAAAATGAGGCAGCACTGGAGATAGAAACCCTAGGAAAGAAATCTGGAACCAGGTCCCTTCCGGTTGGCATCAGCAATAACGCACCTTAGGCATGGAGTCTGCAGACACTCCCAAGGTCCCCAGAAGACTCTCCACAGAATCTTAGCACCTCTGGTGAGTGGAACACAACTTCTGCCAGGAGGCAGGTTCGAACACCAGATGTCTGGGAACCTTCCCTGCAAGAGGAGAGCTTGCCTGCAGAGAGTACTCTGACCACTGAAACTCAGGAGAGAGCTTGTCTCCCAAGTCTACTAATAGAGGCTAACATAATCACCTGAGGAACAAGCTCTAACCAGAGACAACTATAACAACTAACTCCAGAGATTTCCAGATGGCGAAAGGCAAACGTAAGAATCTTACTAACAGAAACCAAGACCACTCACCATCATCAGAACAAAGCACTCCCACCCCAACCAGTCCTGGGCACCCCAACACACCCGAAAAGAAAGACACGGATTTAAAAGCATATCTCATGATGAGGGTAGAGGACATCAATAAGGACTTTGATAACTCACTTAAAGAAATACAAGAGAACACTGCTAAACAGGTAGAAGACCTTAAAGAGGAAGCACAAAAATCCCTTAAAGAATTGCAGGAAAACACAACCAAACAGGTGATGGAATTGAATAAAACCATCCAAGACCTAAAAAGGGAAGTAGACACAATAAAGAAAACCCAAAGTGAGGCAACGCTGGAGATAGAAACCCTAGGAAAGAAATCTGGAAACATAGATGCAAGCATCAGCAACAGAATACAAGAGATGGAAGAGAGAATCTCGGGTGCAGAAGATTCCATAAAGAACATTGGCACAACGATCAAAGAAAATACAAAATGCAAAAAGATCCTAACTCAAAACATCCAGGAAAGACAGGACACAATGAGAAGATCAAACCTACGGATAATAAGAGTTGATGAGAATGAAGATTTTCAACTTAAAGGGCCAGCAAATATCTTCAACAAAATTATGGAAGAAAACTTCCCAAACATAAAGAAAGATGCCCATGAACATACAAGCCTACAGAACTCCAAATAGACTGGACCAGAAAAGAAATTCCTCCCAACACATAATAATCAGAACAACAAATGCACTAAAGAAAGATAGAATGTTAAAAGTAGTAAGGGAAAAAGTTCAAGTAACAGATAAAGGCAGGCCTATCAGAAGTACACCAGACTTTTCACCAGAGACTATGAAAGCCAGAAGATCCTGGACAGATGTTATACAGACACTAAGAGAACACAATGCCAGCCCAGGCTACTATACCCAACCAAACTCTCAATGATCATACATGGAGAAACCAAAGTGTTTCACGACAAAACCAAATTCACACATTATCTTTCCATGAATCCAGCCCTTCAAAGGATAATATCAGGAAAAAAAAAAAAAAAAAAAAACAAGGATGGAAACCAAACCCTAGAAAAAGCAAGAAAGTAATCCCTCAACAAACCAAAAAGAAGACAGCCACAAGAACAGAATGCCAACTCTAACAACAAAAATAATAGGAAGCAACAATTACTTTTCTTTAATATCACTTAATATCAATGGAATCAATTCCCCAATAAAAAGATATAGAATAATAGGCTGGCTACACAAACAGGACCCAACATTTTGCTGCTTACAGGGAAAAAGACAGACACTACCTCAGAGTGAAAGGCTGGAAAACAATTTTCCAAGCAAATGGTATGAAGAAACAACCTGGACTAGCCATTCTAATATCAAATAAAATCGACTTACAACCCAGAGTTATCAAAAAAGACAAGGAGGGACACTTCATACTCATCAAAGGTAAAATCCTCCAAGAGGAACTCTCAATTCTGAATATCTATGCTCCAAATAAGAGGGCAGCCACATTCATTAAAGAAACTTTAGTAAAGATCAAAGCACACATTGCACACAATAATAGTGGGAGATTTCAACACACCACTTTCATCAATGGACAGATCGTGGAAACAGAAACTAACCAGGGACATGGTGAAATGAACAGAAGTGATGAAACAAATGGATATAACAGATATCAAAAGAACATTTTATCCTAAAACAAAAGGATATACCTTCTTCTCAGAACCTCATTGGTACCTTCTCCAAATTAGACCATCTAATTGGTCACAAACAGGCCTCAAGAGATACAAAAATATTGAAATTGTCCCATGCGTCCTATCAGACCACCATGGACTAAAGCTGATCTTCAATTACAACATAAATAATGGAAAGCCAACATTTACGTGGAAAATTAAAAACATTCTTCTCAATGATACTTGGTCAAGAAAGAATAAAGAAAGAAATTAAAGACTTTTTAGAGTTTAAAAAAATGAAGCCACAATATACCCAAACTTATGGGACACAATGAAAGCATTTCGAAGAGGGAAATTCATAACTCTGAGTGCCTCCAAAAAGAAACTACAGAGAGCACACACTAGCAGCTTGACAACACACCTAAAAGCTCTAGAAAAAAAGGAAGTAAATTCACCCAAGAGGAGTAGACGGCAGGAAGTAATCAAATTCAGGGGGAAAATCAACCACGTGGAAACAAGAAGAACTATTCAAAGAATCAAACAAAGGAGGAGCTGGTACTTTGAGAAAATCCACAAGATAGATAAACCCTTAGCCAGACTCACGAGAGGGCACAGGGACAACATCCGAATTAACAAAATCAGAAATGAAAAGGGAGACATAACAACAGATCCTGATGAAATCCAAAACACCATCAGATCCTTCTACAAAAGGCTATACTCAACAAAACTAGAAAACCTGGATGAAATGGACAAATTTCTAGACAGATACCAGGTACCAAAGTTAAATCAGGATCAAGTTAATGATCTAAACAGTCCCATATCCCCTAAAGAAATAGAAGCAGTCATTAATAGTCTCCCAACCAAAAAAAAAAAAGCCCAGGACCAGATGGGTTTAGTGCAGAGTTCTATCAGACCTTCAAAGATCTAATTCCAGTTCTGTACAAACTATTCCACAAAATAGAAATAGAAGGTACTCTACCCAACTCATTCTATGAAGCCACAATTACTCTGATACCTAAACCACAAAAAGACCCAGCAAAGATAGAGAACTTCAGACCAATTGCCCTTATGAATATCAATGCAAAAATACTCAATAAAATTCTCGCTAACCGAATCCAAGAACACATTAAAACAATCATCCATCCTGACCAAGTAGGTTTTATTCCAGGGATGCAAGGATGGTTTAATATACGGAAATCCATCAATGTAATCCATTATCTAAACAAACTCAAAGATAAAAACCACATGATCATCTCCTTAGAGGAGGAGAAAGCATTCTACAAGATCCAACACCCATTCATGATAAAAGTCTTGGACAGATCAGGAATTCAAGGCCCATACCTAAACATGATAAAAGCAATCTACAGAAAACCAGTAGCCAGCATCAAAGTAAATGGTGAGAAGCTGGAAGCAATCCTACTAAAATCAGGGACTAGACAAGGCTGCCCACTTTCCCCCTACCTATTCAACATTGTACTTGAAGTCCTAGCCAGAGCAATTCGACAACAAAAGGAGATCAAGGGGATACAAATTGGAAAAGAAGATGTCAAAATATTACTTTTTTGCACATGATATGATAGTATATATAAGTGACCCTAAAAATTCCACCAGAGAACTCCTACACCTGATAAACAGCTTAGGTGAAGTAGCTGGATATAAAATTAACTCAAACAAGTAAATGGCCTTTCTCTACACAAAGAATAAACAGGCTGAGAAAGAAATTAGGGAAACAACACCCTTCTCAATAGTCACAAATAATATAAAATACCTTGGCATGACTCTAACTAAGGAAGTGAATGATCTGTATAATAAAACCTTCAAGTCTCTGAAGAAAGAAATTAAAGAAGATCTCAGAAGATGGAAAGATCTCCCATGCTCATGGATTGGCAGGATCAATCTTGTAAAAATGGCTATCTTGCCAAAAGCAATCTACAGATTCAATGCAATCCCTATCAAAATTCCAACTCAATTCTTCAACATATTAGAAAGAACAATCTGCAAATTCATCTGGAAGAACAAAAAACCTAGGATAGCAAAAACTCTTCCCAAGGATAAAAGAATCTCTGGTGGAATCACCATGCCTGTCCTAAAGCTGTACTACAGAGCAATTGTGATAAAAACTGCATGGTACTGGTTTAGCGACAGACAAGTAGTCCAATGGAATAGAATTGAAGACCCAGAAATGAACCCACACGCCTATGGTCACTTGATCTTCCACAAGGGAGCTAAAACCATCCAGTGGAAGAAAGACAGCACTTTCAACATTTGGTGCTGACACAACTGGTGGTTATCATGGAGAGGAATGCGAAATAATCCATTCCTATCTCCTTGTATTAGGGTTAAATCTAAGTGGATCAAGGAACTCCACATAAAACCAGAGACACTGAAACTTATAGAGGAGAAAGTGGGGAAAAGCCTCGAGGATATGGGGACAGGGTAAAAATTCCTGAATTGAACAACATTGGCTTGTGCTGTAAGATTGAGAATTGACAAATGGGACCTCATAAAACTGCAAACTTCTGTAAGGCAAAAGACACCTTCAATAAGACAAAAGGGCCACCAACAGATTGGGAAAGGATCTTTACCTATCCTAAATCACATAGGGGACTAATATCCAATATATATAAAGAACTCAAGAAGGTGGACTCCAGAAAGTCAAATAACCCCATTAAAAAATGGGGCTCAGAACTGAACAAAGAATTCCCACCTGAGGAATACCAAATGGCATTTAAGCACCTGAAAAAATGTTCAACATCCTTAATCATCAGGGAAATACAAATCAAAACAACCCTGAGATTCCACCTCACACCAGTCAGAATGGCTAAGATCAAAAATTCAGGTGACAGCAGATGCTCGCAAGGATGTGGAGAAAGAGCAACACTCCTCCATTTTTGGTGGGATTGCAAGCTTGTACAACCACTCTGGAAATCAGTCTGGCGGTTCCTTAGAAAACTGGACATAGTACTACCGGAGGATCCAGCAATACCTCTCCTGGGCATATATCCAGAAGATGTCCCAACCGGTAAGAAGGACACATGCTCCACTATGTTCATAGCAGCCTTATTTATAATAGCCAGAAGCTGGAAAGAACCCAGATGCCCCTCAACAGAGGAATGGATACAGAAAATGTGGTACATTTACACAATGGAGTACTACTCAGCTATTAAAAAGAATGAATTTATGAAATTCCTAGCCAAATGGATGAACCTGGAGGGCATCATCTTGAGTGAGGTAACACAATCACAAAGGAACTCACACACTATGTACTCACTGATAAGTGGATATTAGCCCAAAACTTAGGATACCCAAGATATAAGATACAATTTGCTAAACGCATGAAACTCAAGAAGAATGAAGACCAAAGTGTGGACACTGTGCCCCTTCTTAGAATTGGGAACAAAACACCCATGGAAGGAGTTACAGAGACAAAGTTTGGAGCTGAGACAAAAGGATGGACCATCTAGAGACTGCCATATTCAGGGATCCATCCCATAATCAGCTTCCAAACGCTGACACCATTGCATACACTAGCAAGAGTTTTCTGAAAGGACCCAGATATACCTGTCTTTTGTGAGACTATGCCGGGGCGTGCAAACACATAAGTGGATGCTCACAGTCAGCTATTGGATGGATCACAAGGCTCCCAATGGAGGAGCTAGAGAAAGTACCCAAGGAGCTAAAGGGATCTGCAACCCTATAGGTGGAACAACATTATGAACTAACCAGTACCCTGGAGCTCTTGACGCCAGCTGCATATGTATCAAAAGATGGCCTAGTCGGCCATCACTGGAAAGAGAGGCCCATTGGACACACAAACTTTATATGCCCCAGTACAGGGGAACGCCAGGGCCAAAAAAATGGGAATGGGTGGGTAGGGAAGTGGGTGGGAGGGTATGGGGGACTTTTGGGATAGCATTGGAAATGTAATTGAGGAAAATATGTAATAAAAAATATTAAATTTTTTTTAAAAATTCAGGTGACAGCAGATGCTCGCAAGGATGTGGAGAAAGAGCAACACTCCTCCATTGTTGGTGGAATTGCAAGCTTGTACAACCACTCTGGAAATCAGTCTGGCAGTTCCTCAGAAAATTGGACATAGTACTACCGGAAGATCCTGCAATATCTCTCCTGGGCATATATCCAGATGATGTTCCAACTGGTAAGAAAGACACATGCTCCACTATGTTCATAGCAGCCTTATTTATAATAGCCATAAGCTGGAAAGAACCCAGATGCCCCTCAACAGAGGAATGGATACAGAAAATGTTGTACATTTACACAATGGAGTACTACTCAGCTATTAAAAAGAATGAGTTTATGAAATTCCTAGGCAAGTGGATGGACCTGGAGGATATCATCCTGAGTGAGGTAACCCAATCACAAAAGAACTCACATGATATGTACTCACTGATAAGTGGATATTAGCACAGAAACTTAGAATACCCAAGATACAATTTGCAAAACACATGAAACTGAAAAAGAACGAAGACCAAAGTGTATACACTTTGCCCCTTCTTAGAATTGGAAACAAAACACCCATTGAAGGAGTAACAGAGACAAAGTTTGGAGCTGAGACAAAAGGATGTACCATCTAGTGTCTACCATATCCGGGGATCCATCCCGTCATCAGCCGCCAAATGCAGACACCATTGCATACACTAGCAAGATTTTGCTGAAAGGACCCAAATATAACTGTCTCTTGTGTGACTATGCCGAGGCCTAGCAAACACAGAAGTGTATGCTCACAGTCATCCATAAGATGGAACACAGGGTCCCCAATGGAGGAGCTAGAGAAAGTACCCAAGGAGCTGGGGGGATCTGCAACCCTATAGGTGGAACAACAATATGAACTAACCAGTACCCCCCAGAGCTCATGTCTCTAGCTGCATATGTATCAGAAGTTGGCCTAGCCAGCCATCAATTAAAAAACCAAACCTCTCTATCTTTCTATTATCTGATATGTTCAGAAGAGGCAAATTTATAGCTCAAATTTTGCTAATAGTAACCTAAACAAATAAATCAATAATCTTCCAAATCCTTCAAACAGAAATTCTTTGTCATTTTTAACAGTTAGACGATAACTGCTGCAATCTTCATGACTAAAACCATCTTTGTTCTTTGGGTATCTTAGCACATTTCCTGAAATTTAACCTGCAGCCATGAGGGTAGAAATAAATGAAGAATGACTGCTAATGCATTCTGGGTTTCTTTTTGTCTGAAGAAAATGCTCTAACAATGACTCTAGTAATGTTACACTGCATATCTTACAAGTTAGTGAATTATATAATCTCAGTGAATGAATTCTGTGTGATGTGGGCTATATTTCAGTAGGTGTGCTAGAATATTTATGAAGCAGTAACTGTTGTAGTCATAAATATATCAGTAGTGCCTGATAACTTTCCTAAAAATCCCAAAGAACTGTTTGAAAGACCTGAAAGGCCCGGCATAGTCTCACAAGAGACAGCTATATCAGGGTCCTTTCAGCAAAATCTTGCTAGTGTATGCAATGGTGTCAGCGTTTGGAGGCTATTGGATGGATCACAGGGCCCCCAATGGAGGAGCTAGAGAAAGTACCCAAGGAGCTGGGGGTATCTGCAACCCTATAGGTGGAACAACAATATGAACTAACCAGTACCCCCTGGAGCTCATGTCTCTAGCTACATATGTATCAGAAGATGGCCTAGTTGGCCATCAGTGGAAAGAGAGGCCCATTGGTTGTACAAACATTATATGCCTCAGTATAGGGGAACACCAGGGCCAAGAAGTGGGAGTGGGTGGGGGGTTGGGGGGGAGGATGTGGGGGACTTTTTGGATAGCATTGAAATGTAAATGAAATAAATACCTAATTAAAAAAAAAGAGAGAGACCTGAAAGAGTTTCATACAGCCCAGCCTGGAGGATGATCTTGACCTGGATCCTCCATCCTCCACCTCCCAAATGCTAGAATTATTGGCATAAACCACCACATCTTATTTTCACAAGCATACAAAACTCACTCAGTGTTTTAAATGTTGTAAATTTAACCCTGACAACTAAGTTCCTAGTGCGAGATTTCGTAGTTCTCATATTGTTAATATGGAAATCCATGCTTAAATGTGTAGCCATAATACTGCTTGCATTTTATATAAATAAATTACTCCTGAAATGCTCTATTTTACAAGATTTTCACTAATTTCATAGCTTAAATTTTATTAATACTACCTATAACTACATTTAATATACAGTTTTGGAAAGGAGTTTGACTTGTGTGGATTTTTACCATAATCAAATAGCTGACAAAATCACTTTTCTTCTTTGGAACTTTGTGCCAGTTCATATAAGCAAGTCAGATATCAAAATCAGCAAAAGCTGTATATGTAGTTGGGATGGGGGAAGTGTCAGCAAATAGGCCTAAGTCAGCTATTTGATTTTGGTACTAACAATTCTTCCTTAGGTCTGCAGTCTTTTTTTCCCACCCTGATTAAGCCCATATGTGTATCTACTGATCGTTTCCAAGTGTCACAGTCTGAGATAACAGAAGAACACAAAGAATGAAACAGTAATTGTTTCTATCCTCAAGGTGACTACATCATGGAGAAAGAAAAAGGCAAAAATCATGTTCTTGGTACATTTTAATAACTGTGCGGTGGCAAGAGCACCATCTAGCGAACTCTAGGAAGAAAAAAATATGCACAGCTTGGGAACAGAAATTTTGGGAAAGAAAGGAAATATTTATCCATAATAAAAAAGACAAAACCTCAGAAAGTATTTGGTACAGGGTATTAGGTACCAGAAACACAAAACTGCTATTAATTAAAACAAAAACAATGACTACGTGTAATGATACTCTTTTTACAGCTCTTACTGCATATCTTACTCAGCTCCTGGTATGAGAGTGATTTAAAATTTCAGTGCCTGGCAAATACAGAAGTGGATGCTCACAGTCATCTATAGGATGGAACACAGGGCCCCCAATGGAGGAGCTAGAGAAAACACCCAAGGAGCTGAAGGGGTCTGCAACCCTATAGGTGGAACAATAATATGAACTAACCAGTACCCCCAGAGCTCGTGTCTCTAGCTGCATATGTAGCAGAAGATGGCCTAGTCGGCCATCACTGGGAAGAGGGGCCCCTTGGTATTGTAAACTTTATATGCCCCAGTACAGGGGAATACCAGGGCCAAGAAGCAGGAGCGGGTGGGTAGGGGAGCAGGGCGGAGGGAGGGTATAGGGAACTTTTGGGATAGCATTTGAAATTTGAAATGTATATAAAGAAAATATCTAATAAAAAAACAAAAAGAACAAAAATAAAATAAAATTACAGTTTTTAATATACAGGGCTTAGTCATTCTTTCACACTAGTCTGACTTTTCATGAATGAAGCTAAAATAAAGAAGCTTATAATGTTAACACCCAAACCTGTTTAGTGTTTGGAATATGCACATTTTAAAGCTTGTATCTTATAAACATGACTATCTTAAAATTAATGTTTTATGTAACTCCATTTAAAAGTATTTTTGAAAGAATTTCCACGTTGACTTCATACAAATAGAAACAAATCTCAAAATTTATTCGAGTGCAGATAAACCATGTGCTTCCTGTACACAGCTTTGACTTGACAAATTCTGAGTAGTTTCATTCAAATATAAATAAATAATAGTTATTAAGTATTATTATACTAGTACAATCTTTTTATAATATAATTAAGTTTTAAATTTAATTTACAATTAGTAGTTGAATTCAAGTATATTTTTCATCTAAAAGTAGAAGTTATTGATTAACAACAGAGAGAGCTCTTTGGTCACCCTCATACAACTGGCTAGACAACCAACTAGATGTACGAATAAGTATTTATACACCAGAGGGGGGTGGGAATAACAGTTGAGGAGGAATGTGATGGATTGTGTTGAGAGGGACTTGCTGTTGTCAATCTGGAGATGCAGGAAGGGAAGAAATATCCAATTTCTTATTAGGAAGGTAGTCAGGTAGAAGGAATTCCACGTTTCTCATTGGACAGGCAGGATTTTGTTATACTCAGTACTTCATTTTATTGGATCAGAGCTGCTCACATTAGGAAGGATGAATTAATCATATTAATCAGTCAACAGATCTGAACATTAGCATCATCAAAAATATATTGACATTACACTGATAATGTGTCAACAAGTATATGGACAGTCTTCAACCTGATGTCTAACTTTATAAAACAGATGGTCTGTGAAGTGTCCATTGTCTTTCTTAGCTTTGTGATCTAGTAGTTTTAAACAGCCAGTTTTAATTTAATATATGACTTTTCAAACTAAAATTATCTAAGCAAAACCAGCAATCAATAAAATAAAAAATACTCAAAGCAGGATATGGTGTTACAGATACATCAAACATATATATGTATGAAATGTATATTGTTGCATGTGAATGTGTATGTGTATACACACAAACATGTATATAAGTATGTATTTGGAACAGGGTATTAGGTACCAAAACCTAGCCTCAAACTATCTATGTAACTAAAAACAACTTTGATCATCTGGTCTTCCTACCTCCATCTTTGGAGTGTTGGGACTACAAACATGCACTACCATGCTCAGTTTTATATGTTGCCAGGATCAAAACTGGTAAGCACTCTACCAACTGACCTAAAACTTCAGTCTTTTATTTATAATTTACTGTTTTCTAGGAGATTCTAAAGAGCTCTTCTAACTCAATAAACTTGTATTAAAATGTTTTTATAACATTCATATTTTTCTGTGGGAAATATGGCACAAACTCCAATAGTACTTCGTTTTGTAAATTAGACATTTTTTATTTTATAAACTGTTATTAATGTTAAAAATCATGCAAATAAATTAAAAAATTCATAACCAATATTGACCAGACTTAGTCTATAAATCTTCATAAACTTATATACAGTTAGAAATGGCATTCTAGACTCCTAGCTGATCTACTCCAGTGAAGACACCATATCCTGACCCATCCTTGTAGACACACTGCACTTAGAGCTGTTAGTAAGAAACTGCCCCACCACCACCTCCAAGTCCCATTGCTGCCTCTGGGAGCCTGGTGAACTCGGGATCCATCATCCAACAAAACCCCAGCACTCCCGAACACCACTTCCCTTCCATCCCTTCCACCCTGTCCTTTCTGCTGGTCTGCTCCAGTAAAGACACCATATTCTTACCCATCCTAAAGGAGCCACTGCACTCAGAGCAGTTGAGGACCTGCTGCACTTAGAGCAGTTGAGGATCCACTTCACTCAGAGTAATTGGACAACAGCTTGACTGCTCCACTGAAGACCCAATAGTCTGAAAGCCTCCCAGGAAATCTACTGCAGCCAGGGTAACAGATCAGCAGCTTCTCTACCCCGGTGAACAGCCTCCAGTTGGAAGGCCCCAAAGGGGGTCTGCTACAGCCAATAGTGCAGGCCTAACAGGAGACTTGAAGCTGCAGGCCTACCAGGAGACCTGAAGCAACCCAGGGACAAAAGATGCAGACTCCAGACAGTCACCTAGACCAACAAACACCAGGAATATCCAGATGGCAAAAGGTAAGCACAAGACCATAAGCAACAGAAGTCAATATACATGGGCATCATCAGAACCCAGTTCTTCCACCACAGAAAGCCCTGAATACAACAACACATATGAAAATCAGGAATCTGTCCTAAAATCTTTCCTCATGGAGATAATAGAGTCCTTTATCAAATAACTCAATGAAAGAAATACAGGAAAACACAGGTAAACAGGTGAAGGAATTGAATAGAGGTCCAAGATCTAAAAGTAGAAACAACAGAAGTAGAAACAATAATGTAAACACAAATGGAGGCAAACCTGGAAATGGAAAATCTAGGAAAGAGGTCAGGAATTACAGATGTATGTATCACTAACAGAATAAAAGAGATAGAAGAGAGAATCTCAGGTGTAGAAGATACCATACAATAGATTGACACAACTGTCAAAAAAATTCAAAACATAAAAAACTCCTAACCAAAAGCATCCAGGAAATTCAGGAAACAATGAAAAGATCAAATCTAAGAATAATCAGAATAGAAGAGAATGAAGATTCCCAGCTCAAAGGACATGAAAAAGTCTTCAACAAAATCACAGAAGAAGACACTCGCCAGCTACCCACAACACCCGCCACAGGATCTTAAGACTTCTGGTGAGCAGAGCACAGCTTCTGCTCCAATCCAATTGCGCGCGGGACCTGAGACTGCATTAGTTAGGGAAGCAGAAACCGGCCTGAGTAGGGCCACAGGCCTCATCCGGCCGAATCAGCACCGGGGTAGCTGGAGCGCAGGGTCGCCTGACACCCGCCAGCTACCCACAACCCCCGCCACAGGATTTTGAGACTGCTGGTGAGTGGAACACAGCTTCTGCTCCAGTCCAATCACGCGGGACCTGAGACTGCTTTGGTTGGGGAGGCAGAAATCTGGCCTACGTAGTGCCACAAGCCTCTTCTGGTCAGAAAAGCACCGGGGTAGCTAGGGCGCAGGGTCGGCTGACACTCACCAGCTACCCACAACACCCACCACAAGATCTTAAGACTTCTGGTGAGTGGAACACAGCTTCTGCTCCAATCCAATTGCACGCGGGACCAGAGACTGCATTAGTTAGGGAAGCAGAAAAGCGGCCTGAGTAGGACCACAGGCCTCTTCCGGCTGGACCAGCACCGGGGTACCGTCAGCTACCCACGACCCCCGCCGCAGGATTTTGAGACTGCTGGTGAGTGGAACACAGCTTCTGCTCGAATCTTTAAACAGTGACAACGATAACAACTAACCCCAGAGATTACCAGATGGCGAAAGGTAAACGTAATAATCTTACTAACAGAAACCAAGACCACTCACCATCATCAGAACCCAGCACCCCCACTTCGCCCAGTCCAGGGCACCCCAACACACCGGAAAAGCTAGACACGGATCTAAAAGCATATCTCCTGATGATGGTAGAGGACTTCAAGAAGGACTTTAATAACACACTTAAAGAAATACAGGAGAACACTGCTAAACAGGTAGAAGACATTAAAGAGGAAGCACAAAAATCCCTTAAAGAATTGCAGGAGAACACTGCTAAAGAGTTACAAATCCTTAAAGAAAAACAGGATAACATAATCAAACAGGTAGAAGTCCTTACAGAAAAACAGGAAAACACATCCAAACAGATGATGGAAATGAACAAAACCATACTAGACCTAAAAAGGGAAGTAGACACAATAAAAAAAACCCAAAATGAGGCAACACTGGAGATAGAAACCCTAGGAAAGAAATCTGGAACCATAGATACGAGCATCAGCAACAGAATACAAGAGATGGAAGAGAGAATCCCAGGTGCAGAAGATTCCATAGAGAACATCGGCACAACAATCAAGGAAAATGTAAAATGCAAAAAGATCCTAACTCAAAACATCCAAGAAATACAGGACACAATGAGAAGACCAAACCTACGGATAATAGGAGTGGATGAGAATGAAGATTTTCAACTCAAAGGACCAGCAAACATCTTCAACAAAATTATAGAAGAAAACTTCCCAAATCTAAAGAAAGAGATGCCCATGAACATACAAGAAGCCTACAGAACTCCAAATAGACTGGACCAGAAAAGAAATACCTCCCGACACATAATAATCAGAACAACAAATGCTCTAAATAAAGATAGAATACTAAAAGCAGTAAGAGAAAAAGGCCAAGTAACATATAAAGGCAAGCCTATCAGAATTACACCAGATTTTTCACCAGAGACTATGAAAGCCAGAAGATCCTGGACGGATGTTATACAGACACTAAAAGAACACAAATTCCAGCCCAGGCTACTATACCCAGCCAAACTCTCAATTAACATAGATGGAGAAACCAAAGTATTCCACGACAAAACCAAATTCACACATTATCTCTCCACGAATCCAGCCCTTCAAAGGATAATAACAGAAAAAAACCAATACAAGGACAGGAACCACACCCTAGAAACAACAAGAAGGTAATCCCTCAACAAACCTAAAATAAGACAGCCACAAGAACAAAATGCCAACTTTAACAACAAAAATAACAGGAAACAACAATTACTTTTCCTTAATATCTCTTAATATAAATGGACTCAACTCCCCGATAAAAAGACATAGACTAACAAACTGGCTACACAAACAAGACCCAACATTTTGCTGCTTACAGGAAACTCATCTCAGAGAAAAGGATAGACACTACCTCAGAATGAAAGGCTGGAAAACAATTTTCCAAGCAAGTGGCATGAAGAAACAAGCTGGAGTAGCCATTCTAATATCTGATAAGATTGACTTCCAACCCAAAGTCATTAAAAAAGACAGGGAGGGACACTTCATACTCATCAAAGGTAAAATCCTCCAAGAGGAACTATCAATCCAGAATATCTATGCTCCAAATACAAAGGCAGCCACATTCATTAAAGAAACTTTAGTAAATCTCAAAGCACACATTGCACCTCATACAATAATAGTGGGAGACTTCAACACACCACTTTCACCAATGGACAGATCATGGAAACAGAAACTAAACAGGGACACAGAGAAACTAATAGAAATTATGAATCAAATGGATCTGGCAGATATCTACAGAACATTCTATCCTAAAACAAAAGGATATACCTTCTTCTCAGCACCTCATGGTACCTTCTCCAAAATTGACCACATAATTGGTCACAAAACAGGCCTCAACAGATACAAAAATATTGAAATTGTCCCATGCATCCTATCAGATCACCATGGACTAAGGCTGATCTTCAATAACAAAATAAATAATAGAAAGCCAACCTTCACGTGGAAACTGAACAACACTCTTCTCAATGATACCTTGGTCAAGGAAGGAATAAAGAAAGAAATTAAGGACTTTTTAGAGTTCAATGAAAATGAAGCCACAACATACCCAAACTTATGGGACGCAATGAAAGCATTTCTAAGAGGAAAACTCATAGCTCTGAGTGCCTCCAAAAGGAAACTAGAGAGAGCACACATTAGCAGCTTGACAACACACCTAAAAGCACTAGAACAAAAGGAAGCAAATTCACCCAAGAGGAGTAGACGGCAGGAAATAATCAAACTCAGGGGCGAAATCAACCAAGTGGAAACAAGAAGAACTATTCAAAGAATCAACCAATCAAGGAGCTGGTTCTTTGAGTAAATCAACAAGATAGATAAACCCTTAGCCAGACTCACTAGAGGGCACAGGGAAAGCATCCTAATTAACAAAATCAGAAATGAAAAGGGAGACATAACAACAGATCCTGAAGACGTCCAAAACACCATCAGATCCTTCTACCAAAGGCTATACTCAACAAAACTGGAGAACCTGGATGAAATGGAGAAGTTCCTAGACAGATACCAGGTACCAAAGTTGAATCAAGATCAGGTTAATGATCTAAACAGCCCTATATCCCCCAAAGAAATAGAAGCAGTCATTAATAGTCTCCCAACTAAAAAAAGCCCAGGACCAGATGGGTTTAGTGCAGAGTTCTATCAGACCTTCAAAGAAGATCTAATCCCAGTTCTTCACAAACTATTCCACAAAATAGAAACAGAAGGTACTCTACCCAACTCATTCTATGAAGCCACAATTACTCTGATACCTAAACCACAAAAAGACCCAACAAAGATAGAAAACTTCAGACCAATATCCCTTATGAATATTGATGCAAAAATCCTCAATAAAGTTCTTGCTAACCGAATCCAAGAACACATCAAAACAATCATCCATCCTGACCAAGTAGGTTTCATCCCAGGGATGCAGGGATGGTTCAATATACGGAAATCCATCAACGTAATCCAGTATATAAACAAACTCAAAGACAAAAACCACATGGTCATCTCCTTAGATGCGGAAAAAGCATTTGACAAGATCCAACACCCATTCATGATAAAAGTCTTGGAAAGATCAGGAATTCAAGGCCCATACCTAAACATGATAAAAGCAATCTACAGCAAACCAGTAGCCAACATCAAAGTAAATGGTGAGAAGCTTGAAGCAATCCCTCTAAAGTCAGGGACTAGACAAGGCTGTCCACTTTCTCCATACCTATTCAACATTGTACTTGAAGTCCTAGCCAGAGCAATTCGACAACAAAAGGAGATCAAAGGGATACAAATTGGAAAAGATGAAGTCAAAATATCACTTTTTGCAGATGATATGATAGTATATATAAGTGACCCTAAAAATTCAACCAGAGAACTCCTAAGCCTGATAAACAGCTTAGGTGAAGTAGCTGGATATAAAATTAACTCAAACAAATCAATGGCCTTTCTCTACACAAAGAATAAACAGGCTGAGAAAGAAATTAGGGAAACAACACCCTTCTCAATAGTCACAAATAATATAAAATATCTTGGCGTGACTCTAACTAAGGAAGTGAAAGATCTGTATAATAAAAACTTCAAGTCTCTGAAGAAAGAAATTATAGAAGATCTCAGAAGATGGAAAGATCTCCCATGCTCATGGATTGGCAGGATCAACATTGTAAAAATGGCTATCTTGCCAAAAGCAATCTACAGATTCAATGCAATCCCCATCAAAATTCCAAATCAATTCTTCAACGAATTAGAAAGTGCAATCTGCAAATTCATCTGGAATAACAAAAAACCTAGGATAGCAAAAACTCTTCTCAAGGATAAAAGAACCTCTGGTGGAATCACCATGCCGGACCTAAAGCTCTACTACAGAGCAATTGTGATAAAAACTGCATGGTACTGGTATAGTGACAGACAAATAGACCAATGGAATAGAATTGAAGACCCAGAAATGAACCCACACACCTATGGTCACTTGATCTTCGACAAGGGAGCTAAAACCATCCAGTGGAAGAAAGACAGCATTTTCAACAAATGGTGCTGGCACAACTGGTTGTTAACATGTAGAAGAATGCGAATCGATCCATTCCTATCTCCTTGTAATAAGGTCAAGTCTAAGTGGATCAAGGAACTTTACATAAAACCAGAGACACTGAAACTTATAGAGGAGAAAGTGGGGAAAAGCCTTGAAGATATGGGCACAGGGGAAAAATTCCTGAATAGAACAGTAATGGCTTGTGCAGTAAGATCGAGAATTGACAAGTGGGACCTCATGAAACTACAAAGCTTCTGCAAGGCTAAAGACACCATCAATAAGACAAAAAAACCACCAACAGATTGGGAAAGGATCTTCACCTATCCTAAATCAGATAAGGGACTAATATCCAATATATATAAAGAACTCAAGAAGGTGGACTCCAGAAAGTCAAATAACCCCATTAAAAAATGGGGCTCAGAACTGAACAAAGAATTCTCACCTGAGGAATACCGAATGGCAGAGAAACACCTGAAAAAATGTTCAACATCCTTAATCATCAGGGAAATGCAAATCAAAACAACGCTGAGATTCCACCTCACACCAGTCAGAATGGCTAAGATCAAAAATTCAGGTGACAGCAGATGCTGGCGAGGATGTGGAGAAAGAGGAACACTCCTCCATTGTTGGTGGGATTGCAAGCTTGTACAACCACTCTGGAAATCAGTCTGGCGGTTCCTCAGAAAATTGGACATAGTACTACCGGAGGATCCAGCAATACCTCTCCTGGGCATATATCCAGAAGATGTCCCAACCGGTAAAAAGGACACATGCTCCACTATGTTCATAGCAGCCCTATTTATAATAGCCAGAAGCTGGAAAGAACCCAGATGTCCCTCAACAGAGGAATGGATACAGAAATTATGGTACATTTACACAATGGAGTACTACTCAGCTATTAAAAAGAATGAATTTATGAAATTCCTAGCCAAATGGATGGACCTGGAGGGCATCATCTTGAGTGAAGTAACACAATCACAAAAGAACTCACACAATATGTATTCACTGATAAGTGGATATTAGCCCAAAACTTAGGATACCCAAGATATAAGATACAATTTGCTAAACGCATGAAACTCAAGAAGAATGAAGACCAAAGTGTGGACACTGTGCACCTTCTTAGAATTGGGAACAAAACACCCAGGGAAGGAGTTACAGAGACAAATTTCGTAGCTGTGATGAAAGGATGGACCATTTAGAGACTGCCGTATCCAGGGATCCGTCCCATAATCAGCTTCTAAACGCTGACACCATTGCATACACTAGCAAGATTTTGCTGAAAGGACCCAAATATAGCTGTCTCTTGTGAGACGATGCCGGGGCCTAGCAAACACAGGAGTGGATGTTCACAGTCAGCTATTGGATGTATCACAGGGCTCCCAATGGAGAAGCTAGAGAAAGTACCCAAGGAGCTAAAGGGATCTGCAACCCTATTGTTGGAACAACATGATGTACTAACCAGAACCCCGGAGCTCTTGTCTCTAGCTGCATATGTATCGAAAGATGGCCTAGTCGGCCATCAATGGAAAGAGAGGCCCATTGGACTTGCAAACTTTATACGCCCCAATATAGGGGAATGCCAGGGCCAAAAGAATGGGAATGGGTGGGTAGGGAAGTGGGGGGCGCTATGGGGGACTTTTGGGATAGCATTGGAAATGTAATTGAGGAAAATATGTAATAAAAATATTAAAAATCAAAAAAAAGAAGAAAATTCAAAGAGTATCACAAAATTCATTTTTATAACCAGTTCCATTTTTTAATGTGTATGATTATATGTATAGTGTGTGTGAAGAAGATTTATCTTCTCATTTATCTTTGGGAAAATGTTTAAACTGTTTTCTTGTACTTTCTATGCATTATTATTATCTAATAAATATCAATTGTTTAAAAAAAAAAAATCACAGAAGAAAACTTCCCCAACCTAAAGAAAGAGATGGCCATAAAGGTACAAGAAGCCTATAGAACACTAAATAAATGGGGCCAGAAAAGAAAATCCTCTCATCACATAATAATCAAACACTAAACACACAGGAAAAAAAAAAGAACGAATATTAAAAAGTGCAAGGGAAAAGGACCAAGTAACATACAAACATAGACCTATAAGAATTATACCAAACTTCTCAAAAGAGACTATGAAAGCTAGAAGAGCCTGGTCAGAGGTCACGCAGACTCTAAGAGAACACAAATGCCAGTCCAGGGTACTGTACCCAGCAAAACTCTCAATCAACATAGATGAAGAAAACAAAATGTTCCAGGACAAAACCAGATTCAAACAGTATCTATCAACCAATCCGTCCCTACAAAGGATCCTAGAAGGAAAACTCCAACACAAAGAAGGTACCTGTACCAAAGAAAAGACAAGATATTAATCATCTCACAACAAAGCCAAAAGGAGAGAACCACAAGCACATAAAGCCACTTACAAAAACAAACATACCAGAAACCAACAGTTGTTTCTCTTTAATAGCTCTCAATATTAATGAACTCAACTCACCTATAAGAATAGATAAGTTAAGAGACTGAATATGCAAAAAAGGTTAAGCATTTTGCTGCATACAAGAAACACACCTCAAAAAACAAACACAGAGACTATCCCAGAGTGAAAGGGTGGAAAAGGTCTTCCAAGCAAATGGTTACAGGAAACAAGGAGGAATTGCCATCCTAATATCCAATAAAGTAGACTTTCAACCAAAAGTTATCAAGCATTGTGAAGAAGGACACTTCATGTTCATCAAAGGGAAAATTCACCAAGAGAAATTCTCAATTCTGAACATCTATGTCCCAAATGCAAGAGCACCCACATTCATAAAAGAAACTTTACTAAAGCACAGAACACACATTAAATCACACACAATAATAGTAGGAGACTTCAACACCCCACTCTCACCAATGGACAGGTCATTGAAACACAAACTAAACAGAGACATAGTGAAAGTAAGAGAGGTTATGAACCAAATGGATTTAACAGATATCTACAGAACATTTCACTCTAAGACAAAAGAATACACCTTCTTCTCAGCACCTTATGGTACCTTCTCCAAAATCAACCACATAATTGGTCACAAAACAACCCTCAACCAATACTAGAAGATTGAAATAATACCATGCATCCTATCAGATCACGATGACCTAAGGCTGGTCTTCAATAACAGCAAAAACTTCAGAAAACCCACATACACATGGAAACTGAACAACTCTTTACTCAGTGATAACTTGGTCAGGGAAGAAATAAGAAAGAAATTAACTGCCTAGAATTTAATGAAAATGTTGATATATCATACCCAAACTTATAGGACACAATGAAAACAGTGCTAACAGGAAAGTTCATAGCACTAAGTGCCCTGGTAAAGAAATTGAAGAGATCTTACACTTGCAACTTAACAGCACACCTGAGAGCTCTAGAACAAAAGGAAGCAAACTCACCCAAGAGGAGAAGAAGGCAGGAAATAGTCAAACTCAGGGCCGAAATCAACCAAATAGAAACAAAGAAAACAATACAAAGAGTCAAAAAAAAACAGAAGCTGGTTCTTTGAGAGAATCAACATGATAGATAAACCCCTAGCTAAACTAACTAAAGGGCCCAGAGGCGGTACCCAAATTAACAAAATCAGAAATGAAAACAGAGACATAACAACAGAAATGGAGGAAATTCAAATATCATCAGATCCTACTATAAAAACCTATACTCAACAAAACTGGAAAATCTAGATGAAATGAATGGTTTTCTAGACAGATATACATACCAAAGTTAAATCAACAGCAGGTAAACTATCTAAACAGGCCATATCACACAAGGAAATAGAAGAATTCATTAAAAACCTCCCAAACAAAAAAAGCCCAGGGCCAGTGCAGAATTCTACCACACCTTCAAGGAAAACCTGATACCAACTTTCCTCAAATTATTCCATAAAATAGAAACAGAAGGAACACTACCTTATTTGTTCTATGAAGCTACAATTACTCTGATACCTAAACCACGCAAATACCAACCAAAAAAAAGATAAATTCAATCCAAACTTGCTAATGAATATCAATGCAAAAATACTCAATAAAATTCTTGCAAACTGAATCCAAGAACACAGCAAAACCATTATTCACCATGATCAAGTAGGCTTCATCCCAGAGATGCAAGGTTGGTTTTCTATACTACATATATATATATATATATATATATATATATATATATATATATTCCACTATATAAACAAACTCAAAGAAAAAAACACATAATCATCTCCATAGATTCAGAAAAAGCACTTGACAAAATGCAATACCCATTCATGTTAAAAGTTTTGGAGAGATCAGGAATTCAAGGCCTATACATAAACATAATAAAAAGCAATTTACTACAAACCAACAGTCAATATCAAGTTAAGTGGAGACATACTTGAAGTAATCCCATTGAAATTGGGGACAAGACAAGGATGCCCACTCTCCCCATATCTATTCAATACAGTACTCAAAGTGCTAGGTAGAACAAGAAGACAACAATAGAGATCAGGGAGATGCAAATTGTCAAAGAAGAAATAAAGGTATCACTATTTACAGATGATATGATAGTATACATAAGCGACCCCAAAAATTATACCAGAAAACTCCAGCTGATAAACAACTTTAGCAAAGTGGCTGAATATAAAATTAACTAAAATAAACCAGTAGCCTTCCTTTATACAAATGATAAACAAGCTGAGAAAGAGATTAGGGAAACAACTCCCTTCACAATAGCCACAAATAATATAAAATATCTTGTGTGTAACTGTAACCAAACAAGTGAAAGACCTGTATGACAATAACTTCAAGTCTCTCAAGAAAGGAGTCAAAGGAGATCTCAGAAAATGGAGAGATCTCCCATGTTCATTGATTGACAGAATTAATGGCCATCCTACCAAAGGCAATCTATAGATTCAATGAAATCCCCATCAAAATTCAAACACATTTTTCAAAGACATGGAAAGAGAAATTCTTAAATTCATCTGGAAAAAAAAAACAAAAGAAAACAGAATAGCAAAAACAATTCTTAACAATAAAAGAACAGCTGGAGGGATCATCATCCCTGACCTGAAGGTTTACAACAGAGCAATAGTGACAAAAACTGCATGGTATTAGAACAGAGACAGACACATTGATCAATAGAATAGTATTGAAGACCCAGAATTAAAACCACACACATATGGACACTTGATCAAAGGTCCATATGTGTGCAAAACCTTCCAGTGGAAAAAAAGACAGTATCATCAATAAATGGTGCTGGTCCAACAGGCTGGCTGTATATAGAAAAATGAAAATAAACCTATATTTGTCACTTTGCACAAAGCTCAAGTCCAAGTGTATCAAGGACCTCAACAGAAAACCAGATACACTGAATTTAATAGAAGAGAAAGTGGGAAAGAGCCTTGAACTCATTGGCACAGTTCGAAGTTTCCTAAACAGAACTCCAATGGCTCATGCTCTAAGATCAAGAATTGATAAATGGAGCCGGGAGGTGGTGGCGCATGCCTTTAATCCCAGAACCTGGGAGGCAGAGGCAGGCAGATTTCTGAGTTCGAGGCCAGCCTGGTCTACAGAGTGAGTTCCAGGACAGCCAGGGCTACACAGAGAAACCCTGTCTCCAAAAACCAAAAACAACAACAACAAAAAAAAATTATAAATGGGACCTCATGAAACTGGAAAGCTACTGTAAGGCAAAGGACATAGTCAATAAGAAAAATTGGCAAACTACAGATTAGGAAAAAAATCTTCACAAACCCCACATCTGATAGAGAGCTAATATCCAAAATATGTAAAGAACTCAAGAAACCAACCACCAAAACACCAAACACCCCAATCAAAAGATGGGGTATAGAACTAAACTGAGATTTCACAACTGAGGAATCTCAAATGGCTGAGAAGCACCTAAAAAAAATGTTCAAAGTCCTTAGTGATCAGAGAAATGCAAATCAAAATGACCCTGAGATTTCACCTTACACCAATGAGAATGGCTAAGATCAAAACCTTAGGTGTGACAGCACATGTTGGCCAGGATGTTGAGAAAGAGCAACACTCCTCCATTGCTGGTAGGATTGCAAACTGGTACAACCACTCTGGAAATCAATCTGGAGGTTCCTCAGAAAACTGGAAATAGATCTACCTGAAGACCCTGAAATACAACTCTTAGGAATATACCCCAAAAATGCCTACCATGCCAAGAGGGCATATGTTCCACTATGTTCATATTGGCCTTGTTTGTGATAGCCAGAAGCTGGAAACAATGCAGATGTCCCAGAACAGAAGAACATATACAGGAAATGTGGTTTATTTATACAATGGAATACTACTCAGCTATTAAGAACATGGACATCCTGAGTTTTACAGGCAAATGGGTAGAATTAGAAAATATCCTGAGTGAGGTAACTCAGACCCAAAAGGACATGCATGGTGTGTACTCTCTAAAAAGTGGATATTAGCCAAAAAAAAAAAAAAAAAAAAAAGTTCAGAATACCCAAGATATAGTCCAAAGAACTCAAAAAGGTCAACAAGCTGAAGTGCCCAAGTGAAGATGCCTCAGTCCCACTTGTGAGGGAGAAGAAAGCAATCACAAGTGGGGACGGAGGGAGGGACCTGGGAGGGAAAGTGAACAGGGTGGGGAGGGTGAGGGGGGAGAGGGGAACCTGATCTAGTATTGGGTGAGGGAAAATGACTAAAGCCCTGAGGGGCAGCAGAGAGAATGGAAACAGGCAACCTCGGAAGATAAGAGGTTAGGTGGACCCTCCAGAATGTACCAGAGTCCTGGGAGGTGAGAGACTCTTAGGACTCAAAGGGAGAGACATTAGATGAAATGCCCAACAGTAGGGAGAGGGAACTATAGATCCCACCTCCAGCAGGAAGACAGGGCATCAAATGAGGGAGAGGGGGGGTCATCTCACAGTCACAACTCTGACCCCTAATTGTTCCTGTCTGAAAGAATTACAGGGATGAAAATGGAGAGAAGCCTAAGGAAAAGAAGGTCCAGTGACAGGCCCAAAGTGGGACCCAGCTCAAGGGGAGGTCCCAAGACCTGATACTATTACTGAGGCTGTGGAGCACTCAGAAAAAGGGACCTAGCATGACTGCACTCTGGAAGACCCAACAAGCAGCTGAAAGAGTCAGATGCAGATATTTGCACCCAACCAATGGACAGAAGCAGCTGACCCCTGTTGTTGAATTAGGGAAACCTGAAAGAAGCTAAAGAGAAGGGAGACCCTATAGGAGGACCAGCAGTCTCAATTAATCTGGACCCCCAAGATCTCTCAAACACTAGACCACAAAACAGGCAGCGTACACCAGCTGATATGAGGCCCCCAACACACATACAGTAGAGGACTGCCAAGTCTGTGTTTATTCAGAGATGATGCACTTAACCCTCAAAAGACTGGAGGCCCCAGGGAGTTTAGAGGTCAGGTGTGGTGGGGGGGGGGTCAAGAGGAGGTATGGGATGTGGAACAGTCGGGGGGTAGACGGGGGAGGGGAAGTAAAATATGGAGTGTAAATAAATAAATAAAATAAAATTTTTAAAAATGGCATTCAGTATGGTAGCTGTGAAGCTTCGAATTAAATTTTACACTTTCAATGTAAAACCAAATATCTGTAACAGAATTAGAAAAACATTTACCTTTACATACTTTCATAACTGTTAGCTGTTACTTGCATCTAGTACTCACCTCTGTATAGCTGTCTTTTCTTGCTCTCTTTTCTTCATGTTATATTGTACTCACATTTTCATCTATTTACCTATACACATATGAAAATGTTTTCAGTGTAGTATTATGTCTTCTTTTTAATTGGTTGTAACTTTAGTGTTATATTGCAAGGGAAATTGCTTCAAGTAGCAATTATACATAATAAAATATTTTCCAAGTATTGTCTTTTGTACAAGGTTATTGGTTTATGTCTTCCAGCATCGTGAAGATCCCTGAGGGGTACCAAGAATGTTTGCTAAAAAGGCTAACTGTTCATGATTCTGTAACTCCTAGTAAAGAGAGATGCTCCCCCACTGTGGTGGGGAGATATGATTCTGAGTCTTAAAGTCGAGTCCCTTATTCTCTGATCACTGAAACTGTCTCTTCCATATAAGCTCCCTAGGACACAATCCTAACTGAGTTTCATTCAAATGCTACTCAGTGAGTTACAAAACAGTCTGATACAAGAACTCAGCTCACCAGGGTGTAATGAGTAACTTAAAAGGTGGCCCCAACCCAGCAACTGGACTTGTGTCTGACTCTATTGGATGAAATGCTGAAATGAGATGTATATTCTAACCCTACAGGAGCACAGACTTGGTGTAAACATAATTGGTTGTTTTTTATGCCCATTTTCTATTTTGTTTGTTTTTATTTGTTCTCTTTAAGTGAAACTGTATGATAATAAACTATCATGTCCTCTCAGCCAAATAACAAAAGTTTCTCTGCTAGCTCCTACATGGCTTATTTCCATTGCTGCTTTTCAGGCACTCTCACCTAAATATCATTTCAGGCAGCACTGGTGAACATTCTAATGGAAACTGATTTACATTTTGCTTCACATATGTCCCTGTCAAAAGTTTTGTTTTTGGATATGTAAACGTACCTTTAGAATGAAATTATCCAAATAATGATTGTTTATGAAATACTAAAGTTAACATCTATTAAAATTTTTAAATTTAATTAAGATAGCAAAATCTGAGTATAAAAATGTGTGTATAATATTTCACCTAATATTTGGATATAAGAAAAATAGCACTCACTACCCACTTTTAAATTAAAATTTTCACCTAGACATTTTTGTCTCATTATTTACAAGAATGTCTTTTATAAATCCCAATAGGGAAGGACTCCTGACTGTAGGTTCCTCTGTTTTAAATTATATATCCAAAAAAGAAATAAATAAAAGGAATATTTATAAATTTAAAGTAATATACAATGTAATAAAATAGAATAGATTTTAATGTGTATTTCAGATGTTCATATGTCATAAAAGTAAACACTCAAAACAGGATGATATATATCCCTATATTCAGTCTAAGTTTTTCTCTACTATATAAATCAGCTCTAGTATCAATACATAAGAGAAATGATCAATATTTACACCTTTAGGAAAAAGAAAAGAAGGCATATTGTCTGGTCCAGCCTCCCTTTCAACATGTCAATTAGTTTCTCAGTGAAAAATAATATATATATATATGTATATATATATATATATATATATATATATATACACATAAGCCACAAAAATAAACTCAGTATGCTTAGTTTATATATTTGCGCATTAACATAATACATGCTTAGAAAAAAATTAAAAATAACAACCATACATACATACATGCATGCATGCATACATAGATATAACATATTTATGGGCAAAAGAAACTCTCAATTTGAGAGTAGGGACAGAACATGTGGGGAGATGGTAGGAGGGATAGAGGAGGAAAAGGATTGAGGAAAGTGATGTAATTCTACTTCAATTAATTAAAAAATAAAATTTTCAAAGTAATAATGACAGTTACTAAAAGGTGAATACTTATCTGTGGCCTGTTCTTATATAGGGATTCCCTATTTAAAGAAAAAAATTTTTAAAGAAAGAAAGATGACTGTGAACTGTGTCTCTAGTTGCATATGTAGCCGAGGGGAGGAGAGGCCCTTGGTCTTGGGAAAATCATATGCCCCACTACAGGGTAATGCCAGGGCCAGGAAGCAGGAGTGGGTGGGTTGGGGAGCAGGGTGGGGGGAGGGTATAGGGGACTTTTGGGATAGCATTTGAAATGTAAATGAAGAAAATATCTAATAAAAATGGGGAAAAAAGAAAGAAAGAAAGAAAGAAAGAAAGAAAGAAAGAAAGAAAGAAAGAAAGAAAGAAAGAAAGAAAGAAAGAAAGAGGCTCCGGGGCTCCGCCGAACTTAGTCTGCAGAGGTGAGAGTGAGGACCACAGAGGCAGACAGCTTCTGGGACAGGCGGGAGCCACAGAGCCACTGAGGCAGCACCCTTTTGGGACTGCAGACATCCGGCACCCTCCCAGCCGGAGGACAGTGATCTGCCCTGCAGGGAGCGCCATCTTGGCTCCGGGGCTCCGCCGAACTTAGTCTGCAGAGGTGAGAGTGAGGACCACAGAGGCAGACAGCTTCTGGGACAGGCGGGAGCCACAGAGCCGCTGAGGCAGCACTCTTTTGGGGCTGCAGACATCCCGCACCCTCCCAGCTGGAAGACTGTATTCTGCCCTGCACAGGAGCCCTCTGCCTCAGGAGCAGGGAGCACATCTTGGATCCAGGACTCCTCTGAACTTAGGAACGTAGTCAGCACAGCTGAGAGTGTGCACCACAGAAGCTGACAGCTTCTGTGACCTGCCAAAGCAACACAGCATCTGGGAAAGGTCCTGTTTTCGGCCTTCTTCTTCGGCCAGGAGAAGGTCCAAACGCCAGATATCTGTACACCTTCCCTTTAAGAGGAAAGCTTATCAGCAGGGAGTGCTCTAACCACTGAAACTCAGAGGAGAGAGCCTGTCTCCCAGGTCTGCTGACAGACGATACTCAGAATCACCAGAAGAACAACCTCTGAACAGAGACAACTATAACAACTCCAGAGATTACCAGATGGCGAGAGGTAAACATAAGAATCTTACTAACAGAAACCAAGACCACTCACCATCATCAGGACCCAGCACTCCCACTTCGCCCAGTCCAGGGCACCCCAACACACCTGAAAAGCTAGACCTGGATTTAAAAGCATATCTCATGATGATGACAGAGGACATCAAGAAGGACTTTAAAGAACTACAGGAGAACATGGCTAAAGAGTTACAAGTCCTTAAAGAAAAACAGGAAAACACAACAAAACTGGTAGAA
This sequence comes from Mus caroli, assembly GCF_978045245.1. Classification (NCBI taxonomy): domain Eukaryota; kingdom Metazoa; phylum Chordata; class Mammalia; order Rodentia; family Muridae; genus Mus; species Mus caroli. Next base: position 88,343,791 of record NW_028227274.1, read on the forward strand.
GTCCTTAAAGAGAAACAGGAAAACACATCCAATCAGATGATGGAAATGAACAAAACCATACTAGACCTAAAAAGGGAAGTAGACACAATAAAGAAAACCCAAAATGAGGCAACACTGGAGATAGAAACCCTAGGAAAGAAATCTGGGACCATAGATGCGAGCATCAGCAACAGAATACAAGAGATGGAAGTGAGAATCTCAGGTGCAGAAGATTGCATAGAGAACATCGGCACAACAATCAAGGAAAATGGAAAATGCAAAAAGATCCTAACTCAAAACATCCAGGAAATACAGGACACAATGAGAAGACCAAACCTACGGATAATAGGAGTGGATGAGAATGAAGATTTTCAACTCAAAGGACCAGTAAACATCTTCAACAAAATTATAGAAGAAAATTTCCCAAATCTAAAGAAAGAGATGCCCATGAACATACAAGAAGCCTACAGAACTCCAAATAGGCTGGACCAGAAAAGAAATACCTCCCGACACATAATAATCAGAACAACAAATGCACTAAATAAAGAGAGAATACTAAAAGCAGTAAGAGAAAAAGGCCAAGTAACATATAAAGGCAAGCCTATCAAAATTACACCAGATTTTTCACCAGAGACTATGAAAGCCAGAAGACCCTGGACAGATGTTATACAGACACCAAAAGAACACAAATTCCAGCCCAGGCTACTATACCCAGCCAAACTCTCAATTAACATAGATGGAGAAACCAAAGTATTCCATGACAAAACCAAATTCACACATTATCTCTCCACGAATCCAGCCCTTCAGGGATAATAACAGGAAAAAACCAATACAAGGACGGGAACCACGCCCTAGAAACAACAAGAAGGTAATCCCTCAACAAACCTAAAAGAAGACAGCCACAAGAACAGAATGCCAACTTTAACAACAAAAATAACAGGAAACAACAATTACTTTTCCTTAATATCTCTTAATATCAATGGTCTCAACTCCCCGATAAAAAGACATAGACTGACAAACTGGCTACACAAACAAGACCCAACATTTTGCTGCTTACAGGAAACTCATCTCAGAGAAAAAGATAGACACTACCTCAGAATGAAAGGCTGGAAAACAATTTTCCAAGCAAATGGTATGAAGAAACAAGCTGGAGTAGCCATTCTAATATCTGATAAAAATTGACTTCCAAACCAAAGTCATCAAAAAAGACTGGGAGGAGCACTTCATACTCATCAAAGGTAAAATCCTCCAAGAGGAACTATCAATCCTGAATATCTATGCTCCAAATACAAAGGCAGCCTCATTCATTAAAGAAACTTTAGTAAATCTCAAAGCACACATTGCACCTCATACAATAATAGTGGGAGACTTCAACACACCACTTTCACCAATGGACAAATCATGGAAACAGAAATTAAACAAGGACTCAGTGAAACTAACAGACGTTATGGATCAAATGGATCTGGCAGATATCTACAGAACATTTTACCCTAAAACAAAAGGATATACCTTCTTCTCAGCACCTCATGGTACCTTCTCCAAAATTGACCACGTAATTGGTCACAAAACAGGACTCAACAGATACAAAAATATTGAAATTGTCCCATGCATCCTATCAGATCACCATGGACTAAGGCTGATCTTCAATAACAAAATAAATAATAGAAAGCCAATATTCACGTGGAAACTGAACAACACTCTTCTCAATGATACCTTGGTCAAGGAAGGAATAAAGAAATAAATTAAGGACTTTTTAGAGTTCAATGAAAATGAAGCCACAACATACCCAAACGTATGGGACGCAATGAAAGCATTTCTAAGAGGAAAACTCATAGCTCTGAGTGCCTCCAAAAAGAAACTAGAAAGAGCACACATTAGCAGATTGACAACACACCTAAACGCACTAGAACAAAAGGAAGCAAATTCACCCAAAAGGAGTAGACGGCAGGAAATAATCAAACTCAGGGGCGAAATCAATCAAGTGGAAACAAGAAGAACTATTCAAAGAATCAACCAATCAAGGAGCTGGTTCTTTGAGTAAATCAACAAGATAGATAAACCCTTAGCCAGACTCAATAGAGGACACAGGGAAAGCATTCTAATTAACAAAATCAGAAATGAAAAAGGAGACATAACAACAGATCCTGAAGACATCCAAAACACCATCAGATCCTTCTACCAAAGGCTATACTCAACAAAACTGGAGAACCTGGATGAAATGGAGAAGTTCCTAGACGGGTACCAGGTACCAAAGTTGAACCAAGATCAGGTTAATGATCTAAACAGCCCTATATCCCCCAAAGAAATAGAAGCAGTCATTAATAGTCTCCCAACCAAAAAAAGCCCAGGACCAGATGGGTTTAGTGCAGAGTTCTATCAGACCTTCAAAGAAGATCTAATCCCAGTTCTTCACAAACTATTCCACAAAATAGAAACAGAAGGTACTCTACCCAACTCATTCTATGAAGCCACAATTACTCTGATACCTAAACCACAAAAAGACCCAACAAAGATAGAAAACTTCAGACCAATATCCCTTATGAATATTGATGCAAAAATCCTCAATAAAGTTCTTGCTAACCGAATCCAAGAACACATCAAAACAATCATCCATCCTGACCAAGTAGATTTCATCCCAGGGATGCAGGGATGGTTCAATATACGGAAATCCATCAACGTAATCCAGTATATAAACAAACTCAAAGACAAAAACCACATGGTCATCTCGTTAGATGCGGAAAAAGCATTTGACAAGATCCAACACCCATTCATGATAAAAGTCTTGGAAAGATCAGGAATTCAAGGCCCATACCTAAACATGATAAAAGCAATCTACAGCAAACCAGTAGCCAACATCAAAGTAAATGGTGAGAAGCTTGAAGCAATCCCTCTAAAATCAAGGACTAGACAAGGCTGTCCACTTTCTCCATACCTATTCAACATAGTACTTGAAGTCCTAGCCAGAGCAATTCGACAACAAAAGGAGATCAAAGGGATACAAATTGGAAAAGATGAAGTCAAAATATCACTTTTTGCAGATGATATGATAGTATATATAAGTGACCCTAAAAATTCCACCAGAGAACTCCTAAGCCTGATAAACAGCTTAGGTGAAGTAGCTGGATATAAAATTAACTCAAACAAATCAATGGCCTTTCTCTACACAAAGAATAAACAGGCTGAGAAAGAAATTAGGGAAACAACACCCTTCTCAATAGTCACAAATAATATAAAATATCTTGGCGTGACTCTAACTAAGGAAGTGAAAGATCTGTATAATAAAAACTTCAAGTCTCTGAAGAAAGAAATTCTAGAAGACCTCAGAAGATGGAAAGATCTCCCATGCTCATGGATTGGCAGGATCAACATTGTAAAAATGGCTATCTTGCCAAAAGCAATCTACAGATTCAATGCAATCCCCATCAAAATTCCAACTCAATTCTTCAACGAATTAGAAAGTGCAATCTGCAAATTCATCTGGAATAACAAAAAACCTAGGATAGCAAAAACTCTTCTCAAGGATAAAAGAACCTCTGGTGGAATCACCATGCCGGACCTAAAGCTTTACTACAGAGCAATTGTGATAAAAACTGCATGGTACTGGTATAGTGACAGACACATAGACCAATGGAATAGAAGAATTGAAGACCCAGATATGAACCCACACACCTACGGTCACTTGATCTTCGACAAGGGAGCTAAAACCATCCAGTGGAAGAAAGACAGCATTTTCAACAAATGGTGCTGGCACAACTGGTTGTTTTCATGTAGAAGAATGCGAATCGATCCATTCCTATCTCCTTGTTCTAAGGTCAAGTCTAAGTGGATCAAGGAGCTTCACATAAAACCAGAGACACTGAAACTTATAGAGGAGAAAGTGGGGAAAAGCCTTGAAGATATGGGCACAGGGGAAAAATTCTTGAATAGAACAGCAATGGCTTGTGCTGTAAGATCGAGAATTGACAAGTGGGACCTCATGAAACTGCAAAGCTTCTGCAAGGCAAAAGACACCATCAATAAGACAAAAAAACCACCAACAGATTGGGAAAGGATCTTTACCTATCCTAAATCAGATAGGGGACTAATATCCAATATATATAAGGAACTCAAGAAGGTGGACTCCAGAAAGTCAAATAACCCCATTAAAAAATGGGGCTCAGAACTGAACAAAGAATTCTCACCTGAAGAATACCAAATGGCAGAGAAACACCTGAAAAAATGTTCAACATCCTTAATCATCAGGGAAATGCAAATCAAAACAACCCTAAGATTCCACCTCACACCAGTCAGAATGGCTAAGATAAAAAATTCAGGTGACAGCAGATGCTGGCGAGGATGTGGAGAAAGAGGAACACTCCTCCATTGTTGGTGGGATTGCAAGCTTGTACAACCACTCTGGAAATCAGTCTGGCGGTTCCTCAGAAAATTGGACATAGTACTACCGGAGGATCCAGCAATACCTCTCCTGGGCATATATCCAGAAGATGTCCCAACCGGTAAGAAGGACACATGCTCCACTATGTTCATAGCAGCCCTATTTATAATAGCCAGAAGCTGGAAAGAACCCAGATGTCCCTCAACAGATGAATGGATACAGAAATTATGGTACATCTACACAATGGAGTACTACTCAGCTATTAAAAAGAATGAATTTATGAAATTCCTAGCCAAATGGATGGACCTGGAGGGCATCATCTTGAGTGAGGTAACACAATCACAAAGGAACTCACACAATATGTATTCACTGATAAGTGGATATTAGCCCAAAACTTAGGATATCCAAGATATAAGATACAATTTGCTAAACGCATGAAACTCAAGAAGAATGAAGACCAAAGTGTGGACACTGTGCCACTTCTTAGAATTGGGAACAAAACACCCATGGAAGGAGTTACAGAGACAAAGCTTGGAGCTGTGATGAAAGGATGGACCATCTAGAGACTGCCGTATCCAGGGATCCATCCCATAATCAGCTTCTAAACGCTGACACCATTGCATACACTAGCAAGATTTTGCTGAAAGGACCCAAAGATAGCTGTCTCTTGTGAGACTATGCAGGGGCCTAGCAAACACAGGAGTGGATGCTCACAGTCAGCTATTGGAGGTATCACAGGGCTCCCAATCGAGAAGCTAGAGAAAGTACCCAAGGAGCTAAAGGGATCTGCAACCCTATAGTTAGAACAACATTATGAACTAACCAGTACCCCGGAGCTCTTGTCTCTAGCTGCATATGTATCGAAAGATGGCCTATTCGGCCATCACTGGAAAGAGAGGCCCATTGGACTTGCAAACTTTATATGCCCCAATATAGGGGAATGCCAGGGCCAAAAGAATGGGAATGGGTGGGTAGGGAAGTGGGGGGCGCTATGGGGGACTTTTGGGATAGCATTGGAAATGTAATTGAGGAAAATATGTAATAAAAAATATTAAAAATTAAAAAAGAAAGAAAGAAAGAAAGAAAGAAAGAAGGAAAGAAAGAAAGAAAGAAAGAAAGAAAGAAAGAAAGAAAGAAAGAAAGAAAGAAAGAAAGAAAGAAAGAAAGAGTATCTCTGTAATGAGAAATTGGCAAGAAATCTTCTATAAGAAGAAAGATATTTCATAAGCTTCTTGGTCTCCATATTAAGGCCCTCTCAGTATACTGGTCAATTTAGTAACTATTTAATTCTCTTAAAGACAGTGTGAGTTCTCTTACATTTTTTATAATTTTTTCAAGTTTTATTTTTTAGGGTGTGTGTGTGTCTGCATGTATATTCCACATGATAAAGTTATAGGAAGTAGTGAACTGCCCAACACTGGATCCTAGAAATTTAACTCAGATCCTCTGAAAGAGCAGCAAGTGTTCATAACCACAGAGTAACTTCTAACATAAACTATTTTATTTGTTTTATATTGATAAAGTGGTTATATAAACAGTGTATATGTGAGTGAATGTGAATATAAGAAGAGAGCTTTGGATGCCCTGGAGATGGAGATACAGGTGTTTGTGTGCCAACTAATATAGAAGCAGGGAACAGAGATCTGCAAGAGTAGTATATGCCCTTTACAAGTAAACCATCTTTCCAGCTCTAATTTTTAATTTTATTTAGAGTAATTCTGTTTTTATTCTAAAACTATCAGTTTATACAGATTTATTAAATATTAACTGATTTCTTTTTGTTGCATTCTATATTTTAAAAGAGTTGCTAAACATCAATAAATGTTAAAATATCTTAACTTTTTTCTTTATCTTATGTTTCTATAATAAACAAGACTTTACTGATCCTAAATAGCATACCTTACCCCTACAATAGTTGCAAAGTTAAGTGAGTTACTTCTGTATTCTTAGGGTTACATTGGCAATGCCTATAAATTACCTTCTGGTAGTTTAATTAATTCTGACTCACATAATTAGTGCTTATATTTGTCTTAATTACATTTATTTTAAAAGGTCTTAGAGGTACTTATATTACCAAAGTTGGTCCCATATGCTTCATTTTTCTTTTACATTTCTAGAATTTTAATATGGTGTCTTATTAGCCTTGCAAGTAGTTTGATATGCTAGTTTATATCATTCGAAGATCAAAGTGAATAGATTTCCATGAGAGGACTTCGGGGATGAAGGTTCATTGCCCTATGCTGGCACATCTAAAAGCCTTATGTGGTTAGAGAAGAGGAATAACCAGCTAGTGAAACACATCTAGGGATTCAAGAATGCTGCTTGTGCTACAGCTATAGTCACTAGTCAGAAACAGATACAATTAAGGGATAGCACACAGCTTCACTTCTTTAATATTCACCATTAGATACTAAGCACAATTTTCTGTACTAGGAGTAGAGGTATGAATAAAGCTGACAATTTAGTGGAAAAGTCATAGAGTAAGAAAATAAATTACTACAGATATTGACAAAGTCTTAAATTTTCACACTTTGCTTTGTGGAAACATTAGGAAGGAAGCACACCTTAGAGAGAAATTACTCTAATTGAGGTGAGTGACATGACATAGGTGCAGGAAAGGAAGCAAGAGCAGTGTATTACATTTGACTAGTGTATAAACTAATGGCATGACTGCTCCATTGTATATGGTTAAGGAGAAGGTTTTTGCTGGGAGCCTGCCTGGCCTGAGGGAATGGGTGCTCAAGTGGGACACAGAAATGGACACAGGTCAGACTAATGATCTCTGGCCTTTTAACTTTACACTTTGCTAAAATCTTAACTCTTTCTTATTGATCTGTGTTAAAAACCTTAACTATTACTGTTCTGTATTTCATTAAACACCGGGGAAACTTAACCCTTGAACGCTCTTATTGTTTATAATTCTCTGTGCTTGATAAGCACTGAAAAACTTAATTTTTACTTTATAAACTTACTTTATAATTCTCTGACAATTAATATATATTGTATAGCAGTGGGGAATTCAGTAGAGAATTTATTGCTAAGGCACCTTTCTCTATTTCCCAGAAGCCTCACCTCTCACTGGCCAGGCAAGAGAGAGGCTTGGAGCAACTAATGTTTGTTGAACCAGGAAAAGAAAGTCATATCCACAGAAAGAAAAACAACTTTTACACAGCAATAATGCATTAACACATACACACATTCATACATACATTCATACACATATTCACCTTTTTGTTTGGCCCAACAATCTGTCTCATCAACTTACATATTTACACGCACACAAACACACACACATAAATGGTGGACGGAGTGAATGCCCAAGCACCAATGCAGAAAGAACTCACTCATTCTGGAAGACATATATGCTTCAACATGAAAGAAAGGAAGAAGGAAGAAAGAGAGGGAGAGAGAGAGAGAGAGAGAGAGAGAGAGAGAGAGAGAGAGAGAAGAAAGAAAGAAAGAAAGAAAGAAAGAAAGAAAGAAAGAAAGAAAGAAAGAAAGAAAGAAAGAAAGAAAGAAAGAAAAAGAAAGAGGGGGAGAAAAGAAGGAAGGAAGGAAGAAAGGAAGGAGAGAGAGAGAGAGAGAGAGAGAGACTGGACCAGAAAAGAAATTCCTCCTGACACATAATAATCAGAACAACAAATGCACTAAATAAAGATAGAATATTAAAAGCAGTAAGGGGGAAAGGTCAAGTAACATATAAAGGCAGACACCAGACTTTTCACCAGAGACTATGAAAGCCAGAAATTCCTGGACAGATGTTATACAGACACTAAGAGAACACAAATGCCAGCCCATGCTACTATACCCAACCAAACTCTCAATTACCATAGATGGAGAAACCAAAGTATTCCAGGAGAAAACCAAATTCACACATTATCTTTCCATGAATCCAGCCCTTCAAAGGATAATAACAGAAAAAAAAAAATGCAAGGACGGAAATCACGCCCTAGAAAAAGCAAGAAAGTAATCCCTCAACAAACCAAAAAGAAGACAGCCACAAGAACAGAATGCCAATTCTAACAACAAAATTAATAGGGAGCAACAATTACTTATCCTTAATATCACTTAATATCAATGGACTCAATTCCCCAATATAAAGATATAGAATAACAGGATGGCTACACAAACAGGATCCAACATTCTGCTGCTTACAGGAAACCCATCACAGGGAAAAAGACAGACACTACCTCAGAGTGAAAGGCTGGAAAACAATTTTCCAAGCAAATGGTATGAAGAAACAACCTGGAGTAGCCATTCTAATATCAAATAAATCGACTTACAACCCAAAAATATCAAAAAAGACAAGGAGGGACACTTCATACTCATCAAAGGTAAAATCCTCCGAGAGGAACTCTCAATTCTGAATATCTATGCTCCAAATGCAAGGGCAGCCACATTCATTAAAGAAACTTTAGTAAAGATCGAAGCACACATAGCACCTCACACAATAATAGTGGGAGACTTCAACACACCAATTTCATCAATGGACCGATCGTGGAAACAGAAACTAAACAGGGACACAGTGAAACTAACAGAAGTTATGAAACAAATGGACTTAACAGATATCTACAGAACATTTTATCCTAAAACAAAAGGATATACCTTCTTCTCAGCACCTCACAGGACTTTCTCCAAAACTGATCATATAATTGGTCACAAAACAGGCCTCAACCAATACAAAAATATTGAAATTGGCCCATGCATCCTAACAGACCACCATTGACTAAGGCTGATCTTCAAAAACAACATAAATAATGGAAAGCCAACATTTACGTGGAAAATGAACAACACTCTTCTCAATGATACCTTGGTCAAGGAATGAATAAAGAAAGAAATTAAGGACTTTTTGGAGTTTAATGAAAATGAAGCCACAACATACCCAAACTTATGGGACACAATGAAAGCATTTCGAAGAGGGAAACTCATAGCTCTGAGTGCCTCCAAAAAGAAACTAGAGAAAGCACACACTAGCAGCTTGACAACACACCTAAAAGCTCTAGACAAAAAGGATGCAAATTCACCCAAGAGGAGTAGACGGCAGGAAATAATCAAACTCAGGGGCAAAATCATCCAAGTGGAAATAAGAAGATCTATTCAAAGAATCAACCAAACCAGGAGCTGCTACTTTGAGAAAATCAACAAGAGAGATAAACCCTTAGCCAGACTCACAAGAGAGCACAGGGACAGCATCCAAATTAACAGAATCAGAAATGAAAAGGGAGACATAACTAAGGATCCTGAAGAAATCCAAAACACCATCAGATCCTTCTACAAAAGGCTATACTCAACAAAACTGGAGAACCTGGATGAAATGGACAAGTTTCTAGACAGATACCAGGTACCAAAGTTAAATCAGGATCAAGTTAATGATCTAAACAGTCCCATATCCCCTAAAGAAATAGAAGGAGTCATTAATAGTCTCCCAGCCAAAAAAAGCACAGGACCAGATGGGTTTAGTGCGGAGTTCTATCAGACCTTCAGAGAAGATCTAATTCCAGTTCTGCACAAACTATTCCACAAAATAGAAGTAGAAAGTACTCTAACCAACTCATTCTATGAAGCCACAATTACTCTGATACCTAAACCACAAAAAGACCCAACAAAGATAGAGAACTTCAGACCAGTTGCCCTTATGAATACCGATGCAAAAATACTCAATAAAATTCTCGCTAACCGAATCCAAGAACACATTAAAACAATCATCCATCCTGACCAAGTAGGTTTTAATCCAGGGATGCAAGGATGGTTTAATATACGGAAATCCATCAATGTAATCCATTATCTAAACAAACTCAAAGATAAAAACCACATGATCATCTCCTTAGACAAGGAGAAAGCATTCTACAAGATCCAACACCCATTCATGATAAAAGTCTTGGACAGATCAGGAATTCAAGGCCCATACCTAAACATGATAAAAGCAATCTACAGCAAACCAGTAGCCAACATCAAAGTAAATGGTGAGAAGCTGGAAGCAATCCCACTAAAATCAGGGACTAGACAAGGCTGTCCACTTTCCCCATACCTATTCAACATTGTACTTGAAGTCCTAGCCAGAGCAATTCGACAACAAAAGGAGATCAAGGGGATACAAATTGGAAAAGAAGATGTCAAAATATTACTTTTTGCAGATGATATGATAGTATATATAAGTGACTCTAAAAATTCCACCAGAGAACTCCTAAGCCTGATAAACAGCTTAGGTGAAGTAGCTGGATATAAAATTAACTCAAACAAGTCAATGGCCTTTCTCTACACAAAGAATAAACAGGCTGAGAAAGAAATTAGGGAAACAACACCCTTCTCAATAGTCACAAATAATATAAAATACCTTGGCGTGACTCTAAGGCAGTGAAAGATCTGTATGATAAGAACTTCAAGTCTCTGAAGAAAGAAATTAAAGAAGATCTCAGAAGATGGAAAGATCTCCCATGCTCATGGATTGGCAGGATCAACATTGTAAAAATGGCTATCTTGCCAAAAGCAATCTACAGATTCAATGCAATCCCCATCAAAATTCCAAATCAATTCTTCAACGAATTGGAAAGAGCAATCTGCAAATTCATCTGGAATAACAAAAAACCTAGAATAGCAAAAACTCTTCTCAAGGATAAAAGAATCTCTGGTGGAATCACCATGCCTGACCTAAACCTTTACTACAGAGCTATTGTGATTAAAAAAAAAAAAAAAAAAAAAAAAAACTGCATGATACTGGTATAATGACAGACAAGTAGACCAATGAAATAGAATTAAAGACCCAGAAATGAACCCACACACCTATGGTAACTTGATCTTCGACAAGGGAGCTAAAACCATCCAGTGGAAAAAAGACAGCATTTTCAACAAATGGTGCTGGCACAACTGGTGGTTATCATGTAGAAGAATTCGAATTGATCCATTCCTATCTCCTTGTACTAAGGTCAAATATAAGTGGATCAAAAAACTCCACATAAAACCAGAGATGCTGAAACTTATAGAGGAGAAAGTGGGGAAAAGCGTTGAAGATATGGGTACAGGGGAAAAATTCCTGAATAGAACAGCAATGTTTTGTGCTGTAAGACCGAGAATTGACAAATGGGACCTCATGAAACTGCAAAGCTTCTGTAAGGCAAAAGACTCCATCAATAAGACAAAAAGGCCACCAACAGATTGGGAAAGGATCTTTGCCTATCCTAAATCAGATAGGGGACTAATATCCAATATATATAAAGAACTCAAGAAGGTGGACTCTAGGAAATCAGATAACCCCATTAAAAAATGGGGCTCACAGCTAAACAAAGAATTCTCACCTGAGGAATATCGAATGGCTGAGAAGCACCTGAAAAAATGGTCAACATCCTTAATCATCAGGGAAATGCAAATCAAAACAACCCTGAGATTCCATCTCACACCAGTCAGAATGGCTAAGATCAAAAATTCAGGTTTCAGCAGATGCTGGCGAGGATGTGGAGAAAGAGCAACACTCCTCCATTGTTGGTGGGATTGCAAGCTTGTAGAACCACTCTGGAAATCAGTCTGACAGTTCCTCAGAAAATTGGACATAGTACTACCGAAGGATCCAGCAATACCTCTCCTGGGAATATATCCAGATGATGTTCCAACTGGTAAGAAGGACACATGCTCCACTATGTTCATAGCAGCCTTATTTATAATAGCCAGGAGCTGGAAAGAACCCAGATGCCCCGCAACAGAGGAATGGATACAGAAAATGTGGTACATTTACACAATGGAGTACTACTCAGCTTTTAAAAAGAATGAATTTATGAAACTCCAAGCAAATGGTTGGACCTGGAGTGCATCATCCTGAGTGAGGTAACACAATGACAAAAGAACTCAAATGATATGTACTCACTGATAAGTGGATATTAGCCCAGAAACTTAGTATACCCGAGATATAAGATACAATTTGCAAAACACATGAAACTGAAGAAGAATGAAGACAAGTGTGGACACTTTGCCCCTTTTTAGAATTGGGAACAAAACACCCATGGAAGGAGTTACAGAGACAAAGTTTGGAGCTGAGACAAAAGGATGGACCATCTAGAGACTGCCATATCCAGGGATCCATCCCATAATCAGCCTCCAAACGATGACACCATTGCATACACTAGCAAGAGTTTGCTGAAAGGATCCTGATATAGCTGTCTCTTGTGAGACTATGCTGGGGCCTAGCAAACACAGAAGTGGATGCTCACAGTCAACTATTGGATGGATCACAGGGCCCCCATTGGAGGAGCTAGAGAATGTATCCAAGGAGCCAAAGGGATCTGCAACCCTATAGGTGCAACAACATTATGAACTTACCAGTACCCCGGAGCTCCTGACTCTAGCTGCATATGTATCAAAAGATGGCCTAGTCGGCCATCACTGGAAAGAAAGGCCCATTGGACATGTAAACTTTATATGCCCCAGTACAGGGGAATGCCAGGGCCAAAAAGTGGGAGTGGGTTGGTAGAGGAGTGGGGAACAGGGTATGGGGAACTTTTGAGATAGCATTGGAAATGTAATTGAGGAAAATACCTAATAAAAAATATTTTAAAAAAGAAGAAAAGAAACTGTCTCATAGTAAGAAGCCTGCCTGCTGCTTTCTGCTATCTCTGTATCTCCTTCTGCTCTGCTCTGTGTTCTATCCTGCCTCAATTCTCTCTCCTCAGCTCTGTTATAGTCTTTGTCTCCAGAGTATTCTATCATTAGAACACAAAAAATTACCTCAAATTGTGGGTTAAAATCAAACTTTTAATAATAATTAAGGGTATTTTATGAGGAGAAATGCAATTCTAGATTGAAAAGTGATTGAAAAGCTTATTTCAAAAACAAAAGTTACCTTGAAGTAGAGATATGGAAACTGTTTCTCATTAACATTCAGCATACTCTAATTAGGGGTAAAAATGTTACTTACATTTTTCATACCTGTAAAAAAAAGTACCTGACACAACAACTTAAAAGGTATATTTTGTCTCATGTCTTTAGTTTTAAATTTATAGTCTGTATTGGCTGGTTTTGTGTGTTGACTTGACACGAGCTGGAGTTATAACAGAGAAAAGAGCCTCCCTTGAGGAAATGCCTCAGTGAGATCCAGCTATAAGGTATTTTCTCAACTAGTGATCAAGCAAGGAGGGCCCAGCCCATTGTGAGTGGTGCCATCTCTGGGCTTGTAGTCCTGGGTTCAATAATAAAGCAAGCTGAGCAAGCTAGGGGAAACAAGATAGTAAGTAACATCCCTCTATGGCCTCTGCATCAGTTCCAAGTTCCTGACCTACGTGAGTTCTAGTCCTGACTTCTTTTGGCAATGAACAGCAGTGTGGAAGTTTAAGCTGAATAAACCCTTTCCTCCCCAACTTTCTCCTTGATCATGATGTTTGTGCAGGAATAGAAACACTGACTAAGACACTCACTTCACTCCATTTCTTAATTTGTGTGGATGTGTGTTATGTATATGTTCCTGAGGGTGTATGTTCTGTATGTATCCACAGTTGTGTGCAGAAGATCATATATAAATAGGTATCAGTGGTAGACATTGGGTATCTTCCTGGGTCTTCCCTAACTTATATTTTTTGAGACAATATTTCTCACTGAACTTGAGTTAATAAATTCAGTTAAACTGGCTGGCGATGAGCTCCACAAACCAACATATCTTTTGTCTCTCCACATGTCCCAGTACTAAGATCATTAGTATACATTTTACCCAGTTTTCACATGTATGCTGGGATTCAGAACCCATCACTTTCCACTGATGGCTCTTTTATCGACTAGGCCATTTCTCTAACCCTTTCAATCATTCTCAAGAACAGACAATGTGGAATAGTGAGCTTTTCTTTTTTTTTTTTTTTTTTTTTTTTTTTTTTTGGTTTTTCGAGACAGGGTTTTTCTGTGTAGCCCTGGCTGTCCTGGCACTCACTTTGTAGACCAGGCTGGCCTCGAACTCAGAAATCCGCCTGCCTCTGCCTCCCGAGTGCTGGGATTAAAGGCGTGCGCCACCATGCCCGGCTGAGCTTTTCTTACAAATAAACAAATACACAAACAAATAAAAGTTTCTTCCATTGTAGTTTGCCTATGGTGAGAAAGTCAAGATCTTAGTATGAGAATTCAGGATCAGAAAGCCCTTTCTCTTAAATATCAGTGGATTTTTTTTTACAATTTATCTATCAATAACAATTAATAGTACCAAAAGCAACATTTTAGGTAATGTATTAATATGATTTCATATTATAACTATTGCTATATAGGATATATGTCAATTTACATATCAACTATTTGTCCAAGTGAATACTAAATACTTAGGTGGTTAGATAACCCACTTGAACTTATTTTCCAAAACTATAAAATATGCATCGTTGTGCCAGTGAGCACTCACAGGAGTTTTAAGGGAGGAAACAACTTGCACTACCTGAACCATATAACTTATCCCTGCCTGGTCTTTCTCTCTTTATTTTCCTTCTCTGACTTGATACCTCTTATCCCAGTTAGGAAACTCTTGAGCATTCAGGGAACAAAAGTATCAGTGAAGTGAGGGGAAAAGCTGCCATCCAAATGCACATGGATATTGTACATAAGTGAAAAATAATTGCCTGCCAGGCACTCTTTACTGAATTTTGTTATTGCCTGTTGGAGCAATTCATGTAGAAATGAATGCCAACATTGCTGAGCATCCATCAACTGTTGATAGCCATTTATTAGCTTGGTAGACATGAATTTTCTGGTGCTTTAACTTACTTGGAAAGTAGCTGTTACTCTAGGCACAGGAAAGTAATTGGAATGCTTCAAGGAAGGAGATAATATGAACTAATTTAAAGTTTTAGAAACATCACCCTGGTTGGTAGGCAGGAAATGAATTAAGTAGATTAACTGTGGTACTTACAGGGACTGGAGAGTAAACCAAAGTAAAAAATTATAATGGTTGTGCTGGAGAAACAGCAAAACTTGGAAAGAGTGATAGGAGATGGAGTTTAAAGAGATGATTGAAATGCTGCTATACTGGCTAGTTTTGTGTCATCTTGACACAGCTGGAGTTGTCACAGAGAAAGGAGCTTCAGTTGAGGAAATGCCTCCATGAGATCCAACTGTAAGGCATTTTCTCAATTAGTGATCAAGGGGGAAAGGCTCCTTGTGGGTGGAACCATCTCTGGGCTGGTAGTCTTGGTTCTATAAGAGAGCAGGCTGAGCAAGCCAGGGGAAGCAAGCCAGTAAAGAACATCCCTCCATGGCCTCTGCATCAGCTCCTGCTCCCTGACCTGCTTGAGTTCCAGTCCTGACTTCTTTCTGTGATGAACAGCAATGTGGAAATGTAAGCTGAATAAACCCTTTCCTCCCCAACTGCTTCTTGGTCATGATGTTTGTGCAGGAATAGAAACCCTGACTAAGACAGCTGCATTGTTTTCGTTTCCTCCAGTGGAATAAAGAATAGCAGTGATACAGCTTTTCAGAATTGGTTTTGTCCTCAGAACTGTGCTAAAATTCCATTGTGCAGCTTTGTCTAAAAATTTGTTTAAGGCCTGTTTGCTAAAACAGGTATATGGAACGTCTCCCAGATGGCAATTCCTCTTAAAAGAAAAAGTACACAGAGGATTTACTCGCATATAATTAATAGTTCTGATCATCTATATTGGAAAAGTCAGAAAAGTGCTTTCAAACATTTGAAAATAAGGCTCTAAAGAAGTACATGACCTTAATCACTACCTTGCTAGTCCCAAGATTGTGTTTTCTTTTGTGTTTGTAATACAGGCTGGCCTCACCTTATGTTGTTGTAGTTGTTGTTGTTGCTGCTGCTGCTGTTTTTGTTTTGTTTTATTTTGTTTTGTTTTGTTTTCTCTCTCTCTGCTTTAGATTCTAGATGCCTCAGGATTCCCTCCCTCTCTCTCTCCCTCTCCCTCCCCCCCTTGCCCCCCCCCCCCCCGTTCTCCACCTTCCTCTCCTCCTCCTCCCCCTCCTCATCTTCCCATTCAAGGAAAAGTCATTTACATCTTGGTAGTTTCTTTACTGTGCCATCACTTGCACAGACTAATTTTAAAATGTGAACAGCATTTTCACACTTATCAAAGTATAGCTTACATTGTAGAAAGAATAAGTCACTTTTTTAAAACGAAGTATGACAGTTAATTGTAATCAATGTTACTTTCATTAGTGCCTGATCTTCTAGATTGAATTTCATAGACATGAGCACTACAACCTTTCAGATATTATAATCTAATTACAGTTCAAGGCTTATAAACTTGCAAAGAAGGAGCTAAATAAGTATGAAATTCAACATAGAAGCAGCACTTTGAATAAAATCACACCTATTTCCCATTGTGGTCATTGAATGTTAAATATTTCTTATTTTTTCAATTAGATTCTTATCATTTCTTTTCTCTAAATGTCAGAGATTCAGGACTGATTTCCTTCGGAAGCACACCAAACTTTAAACACAGGTGAAGAGGTGAAGGGTCTCAAGCACAACTGTTTCCAGCCCTAACAACTACTAGTCTTTTAATTAATTGGCTTTGTCTGGGCATGTATTTGATTTAGAAATTTTAGCCATTTATGAAGTCTTATGCTTGTGTTCTCAGATTTCCATATACTGTAATATCCAAAGTCAACCTATAATTCCTACTTTCCCGAAGGACAAGGTAACTTCCTGGAATACTGGGGTTGGAGTTCTTGGAAAAATAACACCACCATATGCTTTTGCCCTTAAAAAGCCCCTACAACACATGACTTATTGCCACTCACTGGGATCTCAGAGAGTGGGCCTGACCAGAGTCTGTCCTGGTCACTTTAATTAAAGCTTGCTCCAAATTTAGCTCAAAATTGTATATCTGGGTTTTCTTTTGCAAATCTCAGGATCAACAGTTGACCCTTTGTATTTTACTTCCACTAATTTTATAATACACTTCTATGTGTATCATAAAATCATTGTTTTGTTATGATACATGTACAAATATTTATAACACACTATAAAAATAATAAATACATAAAATGTATGGCTAAGCATTATTACTTTAATTTTCAAGTGCTTCAGCATGTTTAATAAAATTTGGGATATTTGTGTGTGTGTGTGTATATATATATATATATATATATATATATTATTTTAAAAGGCAAACAATACAAACTAGTAAAATCAGTAAGTATTAACATATTATACAAATATATATTGTAATAAAATTATTTATGTCAACTATAGACCCAATTTATACTGTAAAAATACTATTTTATTTTTCTCATATATGTCAAGCAATTTAGAGTATATTTTCAGATTTGATACTGAAAAATTATACTTGAAGAAAAAACACAACATATTTTTTAATGTATATATGTTTTGTAAATCAACTCAAAGCCAAGTTTTTTAATCAATATTACTGTTAAATAGAAGTTAAGTTACCTATATACAAGGGCTTAGGATGATAAAGCAAAATTATAAGGTCTGTACTGCACACTAGTGGCAAGAGATAATATATGCATGTGGACTTCTTTCAAGTTAAAGTTAACAAATCTATCTTACATTGAAGCTTTGCTAGGATGTCCACTGCATTGACGTCACTGCAGTCAGCCTGTTGTAAAGAGAATACAGAATCTCCCAGTCTTCATTACTGCTCCACATCTGACCGCACAATCCTTACTATATTCCAGTAATCACTATTCTATTTTTAATTTCTATGAGAACATTT
Organism: Mus caroli; assembly: GCF_978045245.1. Classification (NCBI taxonomy): domain Eukaryota; kingdom Metazoa; phylum Chordata; class Mammalia; order Rodentia; family Muridae; genus Mus; species Mus caroli. Next base: position 88,361,794 of record NW_028227274.1, read on the forward strand.
TTTTGTTTTAGTTTCATTTATGAATGATATTCACAAATTCCTTTTGTTTCTGTGCCTGATTTATTTCACTTACCACAATGATCTCTAGTTCTACCCATGCTATATAACTAAGAAGATTTTCATTTTTATATTTATGTTATTATATATTATATTATAATGAGGTCAGTGTCAGAATTTTGTTGATAATAATGAAAATAGCAGTATAAAAATAGGTGATTTTCCTGAATAATTAAATGCACTTAAAATATATTTATACTTTTAGACAGCTTCATAAATAAATATTAAAGACTTTAGAATATATGGCAGAAAATAATCAGATGACCACTTCCTAGGTGGCTGGAATGTCTGATTAATTATTTTATGTACTTGTGGCCACTAAATATTGCATTATTGGTATGCCTCTAAAAGCATCTGATGTACATGTCAAACGTCTAAAAGAGATTCTTAAAAGAAAATAAATAGCTGGCCCTAGTCATTCAGGAGATGAAAACAGGAAAGTTATCAATACTTTGTGGTCAGAAGGCTATAGAATGAATGAGACCCTGTCTCAAAAGTCCAAAAGAAAAAGAAAAAAGGGTGAGAGAGAGAGAGACAGAAAATAAAACCAGAAAAAATGGTGTAATTTAGAACAGGGTTTCCTATGTCCTTTCCAGAGTTTGACTAAGTTCACCATTTGTAAGTGATCTCAAAGATTTTTTTCTTTAGGCAATATTGATCTTTTATTAACCATTTTCTTGTCTGTACTGCCTGACATTTGTTCCCTTTATGCTATGTTCCAGAGAAAGAAACCCTGCATTCCCTTTCTACCACATTCCCCACAACGCTCTCACATTTGGTACCTTGGATTTTTTTCAGTTCTTCATACTTTCATATTTCCATAGAGACAAAGGTGATTCCAAAAAGTAGATTCCAATTCTACCTTTTTTCCAAAGTTGCACTCATTCTAAATTATTTAAGAAGGAGAGGAGAGGAGAGGAGAGGAGAGGAGAGGAGAGGAGAGGAGAGGAGAGGAGAGGAGAGGAGAGGAGAGGAGAGGAGAGGAGAGGAGAGGAGAGGAGAAAGGAGAGGAGAGGAGAAAGGAGAGGAGAGGAGAGGAGAAAGGAGAGGAGAAGCATTGAGGGAATGTTGAAATAACTTAAAGAATCCATCAAAATTTGTTTTCTATTTTCCTAACTTTTTATATTTATCATATAAAGATGTTTCTAACTACTCAAAAATACAAGCATTAAAACTTGATTTTCTGGACAGTGGTGGTGCACACCTTTAATCCCTGCACCCAGGTGAGAGAGAGAGGCAGGAAGATCTTAGTGAATTTGAGACCAGCCTTGTCTACAGAGTGAATTCCAGAACAGTAGGGCTATACAGTGAAACCCTGTCTCAGAAAAAAAAAAAAACAAAACAAAAACAAATAGGCAAACAAAAAAACAAACTTGATTTGTATTTTATTGGCTTTGTAGTACCTTAAATATATTTAATTTATAATTGTTTGTATTGATTCTCTCCCTGTTTTTCTTATATATGTCATGCCTTTCTCTCATTTATATATTTCTATACATACAAAAATATTCCATATTCTTTAAGCATGGCTTTTTATCCAGTTACCTACAGTGGCTATCAGTGAAGAAGAATCCCTCTAGCTGACACAGATTATGATGCAATGCCTCTTATTTAGTGTTTTAAGCCCGCAAGGGGACACATGCCTGTAATACAAGCAATCAGAAGGTTGAGACAATGGAATCATAATGTGAGGCCAGCCTGCATCACACACACAAAAGCAAACTCAATCTTGGGACTAGAGAGATAGCACAGTGGTTAAGATCATGTACTTCTCTTGCAGAGTACCCAAGGTCTGTTCCCTACACCCATGAGATGAAAAGAAGGTGAGCAACAACTACTAATAATTTAAGCTCCAGTGGATCTGATGCCCTCTTCTGGTCTCACCTAGCATTTGCACTCACATATGCACAGACTGACAAATACATATACACATAATTTAAACCTATGTGTATATGTAAAATAAGCCTAATCCACCAGGCTGCTCTGAGACCATGTAGAATACTGTAACTTGGAACTCCAAGTAGGTCCTCCTGAGAGCCAGTCCATCTTCTCAACAAACATCACATCCACTGTGCCACTGCAGGACTATATTGAATCCTAAGATCTAGAACCTCAGGTACAGAACTCCAGAACCAGTCCATCAACAGAGCCACCAGCCACCCTACTTATAGCATCCAGTAAGTTCCTATGATCTGGAATACTAGATAGGGAACTCCAAAACCAGTCTTCATCCATGTCCCCATCCCACAAGCAACCCCATTCTTCATGCAAATCTGGAGCAACAAGGAGTCCTATGACCCAAACCCCAGGTTAAGATCATCAGTCTCACTGTACTCTCATACCAGCCACATCAATCCCAGCTTAGTCCAAGGAACATATAGCATTCTGTGAACATGACCCCACCTAGGGATCCCCAAAGCCAGTCAGTCACTCTGCCAACAAAGACACCTTGGGAACCCATGAAATTCTGTGTCTGACCACAGATATGGACACCCAGTCTGACCCCCACCTAACCCAACTCTACCTTAAGACACTATATCAACCTGCATTCTCCCTGGTGAAGTATGCCCTACTCTCAATGTGACCACAGCCCATGCCACCAAAGGACCACCTGAAAGAAGCCAGTAAACCCTCCACAAACTTCTGAAGATCAGTAATGATAATCTTCTAAGCCAGCAGAAGTATTGTTCCTGGTTTCAGAAGTTGCATCTATTCCTAAGGAAAGTGGGACCAGTTCTGACACCCCATTTAAACAATAATACAAAAAGGTCCCAAGACTGAATTCCAAACATAATTCAATAGTTCCACAAATTGCCAAGCTCAGGAAAAAGCTGAATTCAAAATACCCAAACACCTAAAGTAAGACCAGATAGTCATACTAAAAACATCAACAAAATCTAATTCTAGATGCATATGCTCCACTGCAAAAATACAAACAAAATTAATATTCAAGCTATGTCTCCTCTAGAAATTAGCACCTCCATCCCTGAAAAAGGCAACTTAACTAATGTACAAGTCAATGACTACTAAGAAACTCAGAAAAAAAAAAAAATACCAGAATGAAGACCAAAAGCACAAACAACTGAATAAAATAAGAAAAAAAATATATTAACATAGAATTTAATAAAAAGATAGACTCTAAAGGAAAACAAAACTGAAATAAAAGTTGAAATGCAAAGCTCAAGCAACTCAACCAAAAGCACAAAGGAAAGCTGCACCAATAAATTAGATCAAAGCAAAGAAAGATTTGGGTCTTCCATAGTATTACTGGAGGATCCAGCAATACCTCTCCTGGGAAGATGTTCCAACTTGTAATAAGGACACATGAAACTCAAGAAGAACGAAGACCAAAGTGTGGACACTTTCCCCCTTCTTAGAATTGGGAACAAAACACACATGGAAGGAGTTACAGAGACAAAGTTTGGAGCTAAGATGAAAGGATGGACCATCTAGAGACTGCCCCACCCAGGGATCCATCCCATAATCAGCTACCAAACGCAGACACTATTGCATACGCCAGCAAGATTTTGCTGAAAGGACCCTGATATAGCTGTCTCTTGTGAGGCTATGCCAGTGCCTGGAAAACACAGAAGTGGATGCTCACAGTCATCTATTGGATGGAACACAGGGCCCCCAATGTAGAGAAAGTACCCAAGGAGCTGAAGGGGTCTGCTTCAGGTGGAACAACAATATGAACTAACCAGTACCCCCAGAGCTCATGTCTCTAGCTGCATATGTAGCAGAAGATGGCCTAGTCAGCAATCATTGGGAAGAGAGGCCTCTTGGTCTTGCAAACTTTATATGCCCCAGTACAGAGGAACACCAGGGCCAAGAAGTGGGAGTGGGAGGGTAGGGGAGCCAGGGGCAGGGGGTATAGGGGACTTTCAGGATAGCATTTGAAATGTAAATGAAGAAAATACCTAATAAAAATTGGGAAAAAAAGATTTGGGTCTTCAAGACAAGATAGAGGAATTGGATCCCTCAGTCAAAGAAAATATTGAATTAAAGATATAGAAATGCAGAAATTCTGAGACTCTAAAGAAAGAGTAAACCTAGAAATTATAGATATACAAAAAACTTAGATCAGACACAGAAAATATTTTTAACAAAGTCATAGAAGAAAATTGCCCAAATCCAAGAAAAGAAATGCCTAGCAAGATGTGAGATGCATACAAAATGGCAAATACACAAACCAGAAAATAAATTCCCATTTTACCTAAAAATCAAAACTCTATAATGTACAAAACAACAAAAAGCTATTATTGCAAAATAAAATAAAATTATAAAAAATCACCTCACATATTAAGGCAAACCTGTAAAAATAATACCTGCTTTTTCAATGAAGACTTGAAAAACAAGAAGGGCCTGGACTGATTATAAGTTCTGAAAAGCCATACATGCCATCCTACACTGTTACACTCAGAAAACCTACCAAATTATCAATGGCAAAAACAGAACAATTTAAGATTCAAATATCTTTAGAAGATTGTAGAAGTAGTAATTCTGTTTGAAGAGGTTTTGTTTGTTTGTTTGTTTGTTTGGGGGGTGGGGGTTGTTGTTTTGGGGTTTTTTGGTTTTTCAAGACAGGGTTTCTCTGTGTAGCCCTGGCTGTCCTGGAACTCACTTTGTAGACCAGGCTAGCCTTGAACTCAGAAATCCATCTGCTTCTGCCTCCCAAGTGCTGGGATTAAAGGCGTTGTGCCACCACTGCCCGCTGAAGAGATTATTAAACATACAAAGGAAGCCATAAAGAATGAAAAATTCCATACTAGTTCTTCAAAATAGGTCTAAGAAAGAAACACAACAATAAAATAATGAGTAGATAAATCCTATTTAATGACTCTCAATATTAACAGTCTCTGAGTTATGGTTTCTTTTGCTGCAATGAAACATCATGACCAAAAACTTGAAAAGAAAGATATTTACATATCCTGAGCCATAGTCCATTGAGGGAAATCAGGCAGAAGTAACTCAAACTGGTTGGGAACTTGAAGGCAGATGCTAATGCTGGGGCCATAAGTAGTGCTACTTAATGGATTGTTGTTCTTAGCTTTCTCAACCTGCTTTTTTTTTTAATAGAATCCAGGACCATCACCCCAGGGATGACCCCACGCACAATGAACTGGGACCTTCCACATCAATCACTAATTAAGAAAATTACCAATAGTGTTACTTGCAGCCCTCTCTTACAGATTCATTTTTCTCAGTTGAGGTTCCCTTTTCTCAGATGACTCTAGTTTGTGTCAAGATGTCATAAAAACTAGCCAGGACAATAGCAGTTCTACAATAAAGAGGCAGAGACTAACAGATTGGGTTAGAAAAGAGAATAGATCTTTCTTGTCACTTCCAAGAAACATGTCTTGAGAAAAGAAATCCCAACAATTCCGGAACTTGAAATTTCATATTCTAATTTTAAAGGGAAATTATTAATTATCAAAACAATAGAAATGACAGAAAGTATACAAATTCATGCAAACCAAACAACACATTACTTAATCATAATTGGAACAAGGGAGAAGTCAATAAAAAAATTTTAAAATTCCAGTGTCAAATTATCAATCCTGAAAGCATACATACAAGTAACATTATATGGACTGAACAGGTTATATTTAGGAATATGCTCATACAAATATGTGAATATTCATACAGTGACAATTAGTGAAATAAAGAGTTCAGGAATTTCAAGGAGAATAGAGTAAATGGAAGGTTTTAAGGGAGGGATGAGAAGGTAGAAATGTCTCAAATAATTGCAAAATAAAAAATAAATAAATTTCTAAAACTGAATAAAAAGAAAAAACACATCAAATTCTATGAGACATTATAAAGTCTAAGCAGAAAGTTCCTAGCAGTAAGTGACTATATCAAAAAAAAAAAAAAACACTTAATAGATTCCATTTTATAAATGTATGATGCTAGTACTACCGGAGGATCCAGCAATACCTCTCCTGGGCATATACCCAGAAGATGTTCCAACTTGTAATAAGGACACATGCTCCACTATGTTCATAGCAGCCTTATGTATAATAGCCAGAAGCTGGAAAGAACCTAGATGTCCCTCAACAGAAGAATGGATACAGAAAATGTGGTACATTTATACAATGGAGTACTACTCAGCAATTAAAAACAATGAATTTATGAAATTCCTAGGCAAATGGATGAACCTGGAGGATATCATCCTGAGTGAGGTAACCCAGTCACAAAAGAATGCACATGAAATGCACTCACTGATAAGTGTATATTAGCCCAAAAACTTAGAATACCCAAGATACAATATGAAAAACATGAAACTCAAGAAGAAAGAAGACCAAAGTGTGGATACTTCATTCCTTCTTAGAATGGGGAACAAAATACCCATGGAAGGAGTTACAGAGACAAAGTTCAGAGCAGAGACTGAAGGGACAATCATCCAGAGACTGCCCCACTTGGGGATCCACCACATAAACAACCACCAAACCCAATCACTAGGCAGATGCCAACAAGAGCCTGCTGACAGGAGTCTGATATAGCTGTCTCCTGCGAGGCTCTGCCAGTGCCTGGCAAATACAGAAGTGGATGCTCACAGTCATCCACTGGACAGAGCACAAGGTCCCCAGTGAAGGAGCCAGAAAAGTACCCAAGGAGCTGAAGGGAACTGAAGTCCCATAGGAGGAACATCAATATGAACTAACTAGTACCCCCAGAGCTCCTTGGAACTATACCACCATTCAAAGAAAACACATGGTGGAACTTGTGGCTCTAGCTATATCTGTAGCAGAGGATGGCCTAGTCAGTCATCAATGGGAGGAGAGACCTTGGTCCTGTGAAGGTTCTATGCCCCAGTGTAGGGGAATGCCAGGTCCAGAAATGGGAATGGGTGGGTTGGGGAGCAGGGGGAGGGGGAGGGGAGAGAGGATTTTCCGAGGGAAAACTAGGAACGGAATAACATATGAAATGTAAATAAAGAAAATATCTAACAAATAAATAAATGTATAATGCACCTATATTTCTTTAAAGTCTTTGAAAAATAAGAAAAAACAACACCACTGAGACAGTATAAAAAAAAAAGAGATAATCAAAATCAGAGTTGATATTAAGAAAACTAAAACATAAAAAACAAAGAATCTCCAAATGCTGACACCATTGCATACACTAGCAAGATTTTGCTGAAAGGACCCAGATATAGCTGTCTCTTGTGAGACTATGCCAGGGCCTAGCAAACACAGAAGTGAATGCTCACAGTCAGCTATTGGATGGATCACAGGACTCCCAATGGAGAAGCTAGAGAAAGTACCCAAGGAGTTAAAGGGATCTGCAACCCTATAGGGGGAACAACATGATAAACTAACCAGTACCCCGGAGCTCTTGTCTCTAGCTGCATATGTATCGAAAGATGGCCTAGTCGGCCATCACTGGAAAGAGAGGCCCACTGGACTTGCAAACTTTATTTGCCCCAATACAGGGGAATGCCAGGGCCAAAAGAATGGGAATGGGTGGGTAGGGAAGTGGGGGGGGGGTTATGGGGGACTTTTGGGATAGCATTGGAAATGTAATTGAGGAAAATACGTAATAAAAAATATTAAAAATTAAAAAAAAACAAAGAATCAGTGACATGAGGAGTTGGTTCTTTGAAAACATTAACAAGATTGTGAAACCTTTAGGCAAATTAACCAAAGAGAGAGAATCAAAAAGAGAAATACTACCGCAGATACTGAGTAAAATTAGAAAACCATAAAGACATACTTTAAAATTAAACATTAAACAACAAATTCAAAGTATTTTCATTTCTAAAAAAAATTAATCTAATGGATGAATTTCTACATATGATCTTACAAAATTAAATCAAGATGAAGTAAATACTTAAGCATATCCATAACAACCAATGATACAGAAATTAAAAATCTCCCAACTTGACAGGATCCTAAGATCTCTGGTGAGTGGAACACTGCGTCTGCTCCAATCCAATCGCGAGGGACCTGAGACTGCATTAACCAGGGAAGCAGATAACCCAGCCTGATCAGGAGCACAAGTCCCTTCCAGTCCACTGCAGCACTGGAGTTCCTGGCCCGGGGAGTCTCTGGACACCCGAAAGGACCCACACAGAATCCCCCACGGGATCCTAAGACTTCTGGTGAGTGGAACACAGTGTCTGCTCTCTGGTGAGTGGAACACAGCATCTACTCCAATCCAACCACACGGGACCTGAGACTGCATTAATTAAGGAAGCAGATAACCTGGCCTGATCAAGGGCACAAGTCCCTTCCGGTCCACTGCAGCACTGGGGTTCCTGGTCCGGGGAGTCTCCAGACACCCCCAAGTTCCTCACAGGACCCTCCACAGGATCTTAAGACCTCTGGTGAGTGGAACACAACTTCTGCCAGGAGGCAGGTTTGAACACCAGATATCTGGGCACCTTCCCTGCAAGAGGAGAGCTTGCCTGCAGAGAGTACTCTGACCACTGAAATTAAGGAGAGTGCTAGTCCCCCAGGTCTGCTGATAGAGGCTAACATAATCACCTGAGGAACAAGCTCTGACTAGAGACAACTATAACAACTAGCTCCAGAGATTACCACATGGCAAACGGCAAACGTAAAAATCCTACTAACAGAAATCAAGACCACTCACCATCATCAGAAAGCAGCACTCCCACCCCACCTAGTCCTGGGCAAACCAACACAACCGAAAAGCTAGACCCGGATTTAAAAGCATATCTCATGATGATGGTAGAGGACATCAAGAAGGACTTTAATAACTCACTTAAAGAAATACAGGAGAACACTGCTAAAGAGTTACAAGTCCTTAAAGAAACACAGGAAAACACATCCAAACAGGTGATGGAAATGAACAAAACCATACTAGACCTAAAAAGGGAAGTAGACACAATAAAGAAAACCCAAAGTGGGGCAACGCTGGAGATAGAAACCCTAGGAAAGAAATCTGGAACCATAGATGTGAGCATCAGCAACAGAATACAAGAGATGGAAGAGAGAATCTCAGGTGCAGAAGATTCCATAGAGAACATCGGCACAACAATCAAAGAAAATACAAAACACAAAAGGATCCTAACTCAAAACATCCAGGAAATACAGGACACAATGAGAAGACCAAACATATAGATAATAGGAGTTGATGAGAATGAATATTTTCAACTTAAAGGGCCAGCAAATATCTTCAACAAAATTATAGAAGAAAACTTCCCAAACATAAAGAAAGAGACGCCCATGAACATACAAGAAGCCTACAGAACTCCAAATAGACTGGACCAGAAAAGAAATTCCTCCTGACACATAATAATCAGAACAACAAATGCACTAAATAAAGATAGAATATTAAAAGCAGTAAGGGAGAAAGGTCAAGTAACATTTAAAGGCAGGCCTATCAGAATTACACCAGACTTTTCACCAGAGACTATGAAAGCCAGAAGAGCCTGGACAGACGTTATACAGACACTAAGAGAACACAAATGCCAACCCAGGCTACTATACCCGGCCAAACTCTCAATTACCATAGATGGAAACCAAAGTATTCCACGACAAAACCAAATTCACACATTATCTTTCCACGAATCCAGCCCTTCAAAGGATAATAACAGAAAAAAAACCAATACAAGGACAGAAATCACGCCCTAGAAAAAGCAAGAAAGTAATCCCTCAACAAACCAAAAAGAAGACAGCCACAAGAAAAGAATGCCAACTCTAACAACAAAAATAATAGGAAGCAACAATTACTTTTCCTTGATATCTCTTAATATCAATGGACTCAACTCCCCAATAAAAAGAAATAGACTAACAGACTGGCTACACAAACAGGACCCAACATTCTGCTGCTTACAGGAAACCCATCTCAGGGAAAAAGACAGACACTACCTCAGAGTGAAAGGCTGGAAAACAATTTTCCAAGCAAATGGTCTGAAGAAACAACCTGGAGTAGCCATGCTAATAACGAATAAAATCGACTTCCAACCCAAAGTTATCAAAAAAGACAAGGAGGGACACTTCATACTCATCAAAGGTAAAATCCTCCAAGAGGAACTCTCAATTCTGAATATCTATGCTCCAAATAAGAGGGCAGCCACATTCATTAAAGACACTTTAGTAAAGATCAAAGCACACATTGCACCTCACACAATAATAGTGGGAGAGTTCAACACACCACTTTCATCAATGGACAGATCGTGGAAACAGAAACTAAACAGGAACACAGTGAAACTAACAGAAGTTATGAAACAAATGGACTTAACAGATATCTACAGAACATTTTATCCTAAAACAAAAGGATATACCTTCTTCTCAGCACCTCATGGGACCTTCTCCAAAACTGATCATATAATTGGTCACAAAACAGGCCTCAACAGATATAAAAATATTGAAATTGTCCCATGCATCCTATCAAACCACCATGGACTAAAGCTGATCTTCAATAACAACATAAATAATGGAAAGCCAACATTCACGTGAAAACTGAACAACACTCTTCTCAATGATACCTTGGTCAAGGAAGGATTAAAGAAAGAAATTAAAGACTTTTTAGAGTTTAATGAAAATGAAGCCACAACATACCCAAACCTATTGGACACAATGAAAGCATTTCTAAGAGGGAAACTCATACCTCTGAGTGCCTCCAAAAATAAACTGGAGAGAGCACACAGTAGCAGCTTGACAACACATCTAAAAGCTCTAGAAAAAAAGGAAGAAAATTCACCAAAGAGGAATAGATGGCAGGAAATAATCAAACTCAGGGGTAAAATCAACCAAGTGGAAACTAGAAGAACTATTCAAAGAATTAACCATACCAGGAGTTGGTTCTTTGAGAAAATCAACAAGATAGATAAACCCTTAGCTAGACTCACTAGAGGGCACAGGGACAACATCCTAATTAACAAAATCAGAAATGAAAAGGGAGACATAACAACAGATCCTAAAGAAATCCAAAACACCATCAGATCCTTCTACAAAAGGCTATACTCAACAAAACTGGAAAACCTGGACAAAATGGACAAATTTCTAGACAGATACCAGGTACCAAAGTTAAATCAGGACCAAGTTAATGATCTAAACAGTCCCATATCCCCTAAAGAAATAGAAGCAGTCATTAATAATCTCCCAGCCAAAAAAAGCCGAGGACCAGATGGATGTAGTGCAGAGTTCTACCAGACCTTCAGAGAAGAACTAATTCCAGTTCTGCACGAACTATTCCACAAAATAGAAGTAGAAGGAAATCTACCCAACCCATTCTCTGAAGCCACAATTACTCTGATACCTAAACCACAGAAAGATCCAACAAAGATAGAGAACTTCAGACCAATTTCCCTTATGAATACCGATGCAAAAATACTCAATAAAATTCTATCTAACCAAATCCAAGAACACATTAAAGCAATCATCCATCCTGACCAAGTAGGTTTTATTCCAGGGATGCAGGGATGGTTTAATATACGAAAATCCATCAACGTAATCCAGTATATAAACAAACTCAAAGACAAAAACCACATGATCATCTCGTTAGATGCGGAAAAAGCATTTGAAAAGATCCAAAACCCATTCATGATAAAAGTCTTGGAAAGATCAGGAATTCAAGGCCCATACCTAAACATGATAAAAGCAATCTACAGCAAACCAGTAGCCAACATCAAAATAAATGGTGAGAAGCTTGAAGCAATCCCACTAAAATCAGGGACTAGACAAGGCTGTCCACTCTCCCCATACCTATTCAACATTGTACTTGAAGTCCTAGCCAGAGCAATTCGACAACAAAAGGAGATCAAAGGGATACAAATTGGAAAAGATGAAGTCAAAATATCACTTTTTGCAACTGATATGATAATATATATAAGTGACCCTAAAAATTCCACCAGAGAACTCCTAAGCCTGATAAACACCTTCAGTGAAGTAGCTAGGTATAAAATTAACTCAAACAAGTCAATGGCCTTTCTCTACACAAAGAATAAACAGGCTAAGAAAGAAATTAGGGAAACAACACCCTTCTCAATAGTCACAAATAATATAAAATATCTTGGCGTGACTCTAACTAAGGAAGTGAAAGATCTGTATGATAAGAACTTCAAGTCTCTGAAGAAAGAAATTAAAGAAGATCTCAGAAGATGGAAAGATCTCCCATGCTCATGGATTGGCAGGAGCAACATTGTAAAAAATGGCTATCTTGCCAAAAGCAATCTACAGATTCAATGCAATGCCCATCAAAATTCCAACTCAATTCTTCAACGAATTGGAAAGAGCAATCTGCAAATTCATCTGGAATAACAAAAAACCTAGGATAGCAAAAACTCTTCTCAAGGATAAAAGAACCTCTGGTGGAATCACCATGCCTGACCTAAAGCTTTACTACAGAGCAATTGTGATAAAAACTGCATGGTACTGGTATAGTGACAGACAAGTAGACCAATGGAATAGAATTGAAGACCCAGAAATGAACCCACACACCTATGGTAACTTGATCTTCGACAAGGGAGCTAAAACCATCCAGTGAAAAAAAGACAGCATTTTCAACAAATGGTACTGGCACAACTGGTTGTTATCATATAGAAGAATGTGAATTGATCCATTCCTATCTCCTTGTACTAAGTTCAAATCTAAATGGATCAAGGAACTTCACATAAAACCAGAGACACTGAAACTTATAGAGGAGAAAGTGGGGAAAAGCCTTGAAGATATGGGCACAGGGGAAAAATTCATGAATAGAACAGCAATGTTTTGTGCTGTAAGATGGAGAATTGACAAATGGGACCTCATGAAACTGCAAAGCTTCTGCAAGGCAAAAGACACCTTCAATAAGACAAAAAGGCCACCAACAGATTGGGAAAGGATCTTTACCTATCCTAAATCAGATAGGGGACTAATATCCAATATATATAAAGAACTCAATAAGGTGGACTCCAGAAAATCAAATAACCCCATTAAATAATGGGGCTCAGAACTGAACAAAGAATTCTCACCTGAGGAATACCGAATGGCAGAAAGCACCTGAAAAATGTTCAACATCCTTAATCATCAGGGAAATGCAAATCAAAACAACCCTGAGATTCCACTTCACTCCAGTCAGAATGGCTAAGATCAAAAATTCAGGTGACAGCAGATGCTGGTGAGGGTGTGGAGAAAGAGGAACACTCCTCCATTGTTGGTGGGATTGCAAGCTTGTACCACTACTCTGGAAATCAGTCTGGAGATTCCTTAGAAAACTGGACATAGTACTACCAGAGGATCCAGCAATACCTCTCCTGGGCATATATCCAGAAGATGTCCCAACTGGTAAGAAGGACACATGCTCCACTATGTTCATACAGCCTTATTTATAATAGCCAGAAGCTGGAAAGAACCCAGATGCCCCTCAACAGAGGAATGGATACAGAAAATGTGGTACATTTACACGATGGAGTACTACTCAGCTATTAAAAAGAATGAATTTATGAAATTCCTAGCAAAATGGATGGACCTGGAGGGCATCATCCTGAGTGAGGTAACACAATCACAAAGGAACTCACACAATATGTACTCACTGATAAGTGGATATTAGCCCAAAACTTAGGATACCCAAGATATAAGATACAATTTGCTAAACGCATGAAACTCAAAAAGAATGAAGACCAAAGTGTGGACACTGTGCCCCTTCTTAGAATTGGGAACAAAACACCCATGGAAAGAGTTACAGAGACAAAGTTTGGAGCTGAGACAAAAGGATGGATCATCTAGAGACTGCCATATTCAGGGATCCATCCCATAATCAGCTTCCAAACGCTGACACCATTGCATACACTAGCAAGATTTTGCTAAAAGGACCCAGATATAACTGTCTCTTGTGAGACTAGGCCGGGGCCTAGCAAACACAGAAGTGGATGTTCACAGTCAGCTATTGGATGGATCACAGGGCTCCCAATGGAGGAGCTAGAGAAAGTACCCAAGGAGCTAAAGGGATCTGCAACCCTATAGGTGGAACAACATTATGAACTAACCAGTACCCCGGAGCTCTTGACTCTAGCTGCATATGTATCGAAAGATGGCCTAGTCGGCCATCACTGGAAAGAAAGGCCCATTGGACACACAACCTTTATATGCCCCAGTACAGGGGAACGCCAGAGCCAAAAAAAATGGGAATGGGTGTGTAGGGAAGTGGTGGGGGGAGGTTATGGGGGACTTTTGGGATAGCATTGGAAATGTAATTGAGGAAAATACGTAATAAAAAATATTAAAAATAAAAAAAAAACTGCAAAAAAAAAAATCTCCCAACTTAAGTAAAGCTCAGGGCCAAGTAAATACAGCACAGAAGCCTACCAGATGGGGAGAACTAACACCAACACTCCTCTAATTATTCCACAAAATATAAAAGGAAGAAATGCCTCAAGAATCTGTATTCAGAAGCCAGTCTTACTCTAATACTAAAACCAGATGAAGTTCAAACCTGTAGTAAGAAAACTATAGGGAAATTTCTCTGAACATAAACATAAAAGTTCTCAGAAAAACCTTGAAAACCAAATCCAAGAAAGCACATGAAGAAGATTATACACCATGATCAAGTTTTTCATCCCAGAGATGTGAAGATTTTCAACATATATGGTGAGTCTGTAAGTGTAATTCATGACAAAAATAACTCAAGGACAGAAACCACATTAGTTACAGAAAAGTCTTATAACAATATCCTATATTCCTTTTGATAAAAATTCTGGAGAATCTAGGAATACAGGGGAGATATCTCAATGCAATAAAGACAATATACAACAAGATAACCACCAACATCATGCTTAACAGAGAAAAATATGTTTCTATTAAAATCAGGAACAGCAACAACAACAAAAATTTCTACTCTCTTCATCCTCATTCAATATAGGGTTTGAAATCTTGCTAGAGGAATGAAAGAGTAAAAGCAATAAAGAAAATACTGAGGAGGAGGAGGAGGAAGTCAAGTATCCTTATTTGTAGATTATGATTCTATCCCTAAGTACTCAACTGGAAAATACCTATAGTTAATACGCATGTTATTCAAAGTAGCAGAATACAAAATTACCACATAAACACCAGTAGGATACAAAGGATATGCATACAAAGTATGTTCACAAAGGGTAAGCATACTCTAAATCAAGCAAACAGTTCTACTTATAGTATAAGAAAATCTTGGAATAAACCTAACTAGAAAATGAAACTAGTTTTCTTCAAAATGATGCATTTTTATTTTTATTATGTGAAATATTACAGGTTGGTCAATGGAGTTATAAGAAAGGTAATTTAAACTTTATAAAATGATAGTGAGTACTAGATTTTTACAAAATCCTCGCTAATGTTGAGTGTTATGCCTTAAAGATGGTGTAACTCTAGTTTCATGCAGCAGAGGGCACTCTATGCATCCTATATTTACTACTGTAAAAATTCTGTTTCAGAGAAGTAATCGTTTGATTAATCTTATAGCTCAATGTATTAATTAAAATGCATAGATTAATGATACAAAAATATACATAATTTAAAAGATGTTGTGAATTGCATGCTATAAGTTTAAAAATATGAAACTTATTAAGATAAAACCAAACAACAATATAATATCTTTAACATGGCAATATAAGCTTTAAAAACCATAACACTAAAATACATAAAAATTTTAGAGTTTAAGTGTTAAACTATGAAACAAATTTATTCTATGAAACACTATTATGGTATTTCTGTCTAATTTAAAGGATTTGTTATCTATTATCATCTCATAATAATTAGAAATATAATGTAAATATCTAGTGGGTTTCTAAATTAAAGGTGTTCCAACATTGATATCAGAGAATTCTGATCATTTTGAACTGTGAAAGATTGAAATTTTAACTAATCCAAGTTTTTTGAAAGGCTATATTCATATCAAATGTTTGTCATGGTTTCCTGAGTTTTCTTCTGACTATTGTGCACTAGTCAAGAGAACATTCTAGAGATTATTAGGCTATGTAATAGTGGCAGGAAAGCTCTATCAGCAGCAAGAAGCAATCCTGGAAAGAAGTCTCTGGGGGCCTTGCCACTGAGAATGCACCCATTGCAGCCATGAAATGGCTGTCAATTTATAAAGTAAATGTGAGAAGGGAACATTAAAATAGAAAATGGTTTCATCTCAGGAAATGCTACATACTGTGTGTTAGTTTGAAAAAATGAATAACTTCTTAAAGTTAAATCCTTCAAGCAATAGAAATGCAGAAGCCCAAGGTTTTCTAAGACTTCTAGATCTAGATGAAACTGTTAATATGTGCAGTAGCAAATCCATTCAACTGTACTCTTTTTTTTTTACAACTGCCTTTATAAAGAATTTATCTTTGATGATAGTATAATGTGTATTCTCTATAGAGACTGCCTTCAAGTTTATTAAAATGCATTACTTCTCTGTGTACAGTTAAGATAGTCATTTACAATCCAGTCATTACACATGGAAGGAAAATATACTGGTCAAATATAAGTGTTTCAACAGAAGCCAAGATGAGAACTCAAATCAGTCACCAAATATGTAAGTGTGATACTGCAGATATCCCCTTCATAAACTCATATTAAGCTCCAGCCCTTGGGTCACTACATCTCAGGCTACATGAGAGAAAAGAGCTGTTCTTGCTGAGTTGGACTCAAGATTCAAAGAGAACTCATGGTGATTGGTACTTAACAAAGTACAATTTAGGACATTTTGCAATAGAACAACATATCACAGGTACATAACATCAGTGGCCATGTTTTCAGATCAAGGCCACAACCCAATAAAATAGACCTGAATATGTGAGAATGAAAATGAGTGACTGTTTACTATTAAGCCATGTGTTTATTTTTTCTCTACAATAGATAATACATAAAAATACCCATTTTCATGATAAATAGTTTTAAACTATGGACTGGAATAATAATTTATTATATAATAATAAATTTGACATGTTTTTGTCTTTATTGAATCAATGATGTCCAGTAATGTTACAATAGCCAAATAATATAGTGGATTTTTGAAACACAAACAATAAGAATTTAAGTACAACTATGATTCTATCAAAAATTGTGGAAACATGTCTATGTGAAAAGAAAAACATTTAAAAAGATATAAAGCCTGATGAATCATTTTTAATTTCAAAAGATAGATGCTGTCAAGCTGTGTTTTAATCTTAGAGCTCATTATAAATATATAAAACTTACAATTACTAAAGGTAAATACATTGTTAAAAATAATGGACAAGAATTTTTAGAGAATTGAGTCTCGGGCTTAGTTGTGGGAGGTAATGATTAACACTTACTCTCATTCCTAAAGATGTTTTGAAAGCCAGTCAGGTTTCCTATAGAGGTGAAGTTTTACATCATTATCTGAAAGCAGATGCACTGCTTCAGCTCAGGAGTCACTGCATAGATTATAAAACCAACATTCTTGAGTGAATCTACACAGGGTAGGTAGGGTTTTATTTCCTCATTTATTTCTGATGGATCAATATCCTGAAAGGAAAAACATAAAACAATGATTACTGAATATTTAAGTCATAGGAAAAAAATCAAGAGAAAATATCTTCTAAAAAGGAAATAGATTTATTTCTGGGTCTTCAATTCTTTTCCATTGGTCAACCTGTCTGTCTCTGTACTAATACCATGCAGGTTTTATCACTACTGCTCTGTAGTACAGCTTGAGGTCCAGGATGGTGATTCCCCCAGAAGTTCTTTTATTGTTGAGAACTGGTTTTGCTATCCTATGGGTTTTTTTGTTTTTTTGTTTTTTGTTTTTTGTTTTTGTTATTCCACACAAAGTTGAGAATTGCTCATAACCCCATCAGAAGAAAAACAATATCAACTAACCGGACCCCTCAGAACTCCCAGGAACTAAGCCACCAACCAAAGAGCATATATGGCCCTCACTACATATGTAGCAGAGGACTGTATTGTCTGGCCTCAGTGGGAAGGGATGGACTTGGTTATGTGGAGGCAGTTCCAGTATGTATAATTGGGATAGATATACTCAGAAATTGGCAGAATTCTCATATTGGTTCCCTGAACTGTAGAGTGAGGGCTATTATGGTTGAAAAGGCTAAATGGAAGCCTTTAGAGTTGCCTCTGCCAAAGAAAATATGGTTTCTACTCCTGTTACAATGCCATCTGCTGCCAAGCATGTGCCTATAGCCTCATGGGATGTTCCCTATGATCGACTGACCGAAGAGGAGAAGACTAGGGCCTGGTTTACTGATGGCTCTGCACGTTATGCAGGCGCCATCCAGAAGTGGACAGCTGCAGCATTACAACCCCTTTCTGGGACAACCTTGAAAGACACAGGAAATCTTCACAGTGGGCAGAACTTCGGGCAGTACACATGATATTACAGTTTGTTTGCAAGAAGAAATGGCCAGATGTACGATTGTTCACTGACTCATGGGCTGTAGCCAATGGATTGGCTGGATGGTCAGGGACTTGGAAAGATCACAATTGGAAAATTGGTGAGAAAGACATCTGGGGAAGAAGTATGTGGATAGATCTCTCCAAATGGGCAAAGGATGTGAAGATATTTGTGTCCCATGTAAATGCTCATCAAAAGGTGACTTCAGCTGAGGAGGAGTTCAATAATCAAGTGGATAAGATGACCCGTTCTGTGGACAGTCAGCCTCTCTCCCCAGCCATCCCTGTCATTGCTCAATGGGCACATGAACAAAGTGGCCATGGTGGTCGAGATGGAGGTTATGCTTGGGCTCAGCAACACGGACTTCCACTCACCAAGGCTGGCCTGGCTACAGCTGCTGCTGAATGCCAGATCTGACAACAGCAGAAACCAACACTGAGCCCCAGATATGGCACCATTCCTCGAGGTGACCAGCCAGCAACCTGGTGGCAGGTTGACTACAATGGACCACTTCCTTCGTGGAAAGGACAGCGTTTTGTTCTTACTGGAGTAGATACTTATTCTGGTTATGGATTTGCCTTTCCTGCACGTAATGCCTCTGCTAAAACCACCATCCACGGACTGACAGAATGCCTTATCTATCGTCATGGTATCCCACACAGTATTGCTTCTGACCAAGGAACTCATTTCACAGCCAGAGAAGTGCGACAGTGGGCCCATGATCATGGAATTCATTGGTCTTACCATGTTCCCCATCATCCTGAGGCAGCTGGTCTGATAGAAAGATAGAATGGCCTTTCGAAGGTGCAGTTACAGCGCCAATTGGGTGGTAACAGCTTGGAAGGCTGGGGCAGAGTTCTTCAGAAGGCAGCATATGCTTTGAATCAGCGTTTGATATATGGTACACTTTCGCCCATAGCCAGGATTCATGGGTCCAGGATTCAAGGGGTGGAAAAGGAAATAGTTCCACTTACTATCACTCCTAGTGACCCTCTAGGAAAATTTTAGCTTCCTGTCCCCATAACTCTAGGTTCTGTTGGCCTAGAAGTTTTGGCTCCAGAGGGGGGAGTGCTCCTACTAGGAGCTACAGCAAACATTCCATTGAACTGGAAGCTCAGACTTCCCCCTGGTCATTTTGGGCTTCTAATGCCCTTAAACCAACAGGCTAAAAAAGAAATAATAGTGTTAGGAGGGGTGATAGATCCAGATTACCATGGGGAAATTGGATTACCTCTTCATAATGGAGGTAAGCAAGATTATGTCTGGAATGTAGGAGATCCCTTAGGGCGTCTCTTAGTACTACCATGTCCTGTGATTAAAGTCAATGGGAAACTACAACAGCCTAATCCAAGCAGGATGACAAAGGACGCAGACCCATCAGGAATGAAGGTATGGGTCAATCCTCCAGGAAGAGCCAAGACCTGCTGAGGTGCTGGCTGAAGGTGAAGGAAATACAGAATGGGTAGTAGAGGAAGGTAGTTATAAATACCAATTAAGGCCACTTAACCAGTTGCAGAAACAAGGATTATAAAGTAATATGAATGCCCCATTGTAAATTTACAAATGCATTTGCGATTGTACGAGGGATAGTTATATCATGTTAGGCATATTCACAATCTTGTTATTTTCATGTGAACATGAGATATTATTTATGTCAAGTTGACAAGGGGTGGATTGTAGTGGCTATTCCTAGTTCTCAACTTGACCATATTTGGAATGAACTACAATCCAGAATTGGAAGGCTCACCAGTGACCCTTATCTGGAGGCTTGGAGATAGAAGATTCTGGTCTGGATCTTGGTATGGAGATCTTGAGGCATAGTGGCTATGGATTCCAGAAGATTCAATCTCCAAGTTCATCCAGGACTAAAGGTGTGGTGGAACACACCTTTAATCTGGGACACACCTTTCATCTGGGATTAAGGGTGTGGTGGAACACACCTTTAATCTGGCTACACCTTCTTCTGGAGACAATATAAGAATATTGGAAGAAGGCAGTCTTGCTCTTGCTCCTTTGCCTGCTTGTTGTGTGAGACTGAGTAACTGCTAGATCCTTGGACTTCCATTCACAGCTGCGACTGAACCATTGTTGGGAATTGGGCTGCCAACTGTAAGTCATCAATAAATTCTCTTACTATATAGAGACTATCCATAAGTTTTGTGACTCTAGAGAACCCTGACTAATAATACACTAGAGTATATGGTGCTTTGAATGAGAGTCATTCCTATAGACTTGTGTGTTTAAATGCTTGGTTCCCAGTTAGTGGAACCATTTGGAAAGGATGAAGAGGTGTGACCAGGATTGAGGAGGGGAGCTTAGAGGTTTCAAAAGCTTATCCAAAATCCAAGCTTCTCTCTGTATGTCTCTTGCGAAACAAAAACAACAGGAGACACATTGTTGTAAGGAGACACATTGTTATACATTGTTATTAAGTATCTATACCTTATAAGAATGAGTTTCTGCTTCCTAAGCCTAATGCATCCTGCAAACCATATTTTTCAACCCATGATTAACTTGTAACCCCATGATATATACCCACCCTTTTTGCCTTGCTAACACCTGAACCTGTGATATATGATTGCCATGATGATAATGACAGGGCTATTGCTGTGACACATCTGACCATGTGTTGTTTAAAGGAATAGGGAAGACTTTGGGACTTTGGACTAGAAAAGTTATTGAACCCAGGAATTAATGGGGCATCCTGGTAGTGCTGTGGGTACACTGCAGGTAAGAGTGCCGAGGGTAATGTGGTTCAAAAGGTGGGCAAAGAATGTGGCCACTTTCTGCCCTTATCCAAAACAATCTGCCAGAGGCTAAGTTGAAAATTTTTGGATCAAGCCCACTTATTTATTTGGAAGAGGAGATTTCAACACAGCCTAATGTTAAGTATTATGCAGATCTACAATGAAAAGGAGCAAGCAGGACAAAGAGAAATACAAAATGTACAGTTTGAAGAGAAAAAGAGTGCCAAAAAATGTAACTTTGGAACCAAGTCCTGTGTTTAGGAGATAAAAACTTAAAAGAAAATATTGACTCAAAAAACAGAATTAAAGAAGAGGCAACCTCAGGGCAAGACCTACTCAGCTCATCTTGAAACCTGTGAAAGGAAAAACCTTTGGGAGTTTCTTAGCCAGAAATACCATTAACAAGTCAAAGCTTATGGAAATTCAAGTCAAGTTGGGAACTAGGTTCCAGCCCCAACAAGAAAAACTAAATAGCTTTAAACAAGTGGTTCTTACTTCAGAGTCAAAAAGGATACCGGAGTAAAAGCTGTGATTCTTCTTGGGGGTTAATGGAAGACCCCAAATCCAGCTATGCTGCAGAGAAGTCCCTGCATAGAGTCCCAGAAAGTCCACTGCATGAAACTGTGAAGATGAAGCTTGGGTTGCCTTGGAGACTACAAGACCTTAGAGATACTAGAGCAATGGGATATCAGCCAAAGAGAGCTGCCAATAGATTGTAGGTTTTAGGTCTCAGAAACCTAGACTAAATGACTAGCTAACTAGCTAACTGGGGTGCCCATGGCCATCTCCGCCAGCAGTACCTGTGGCTCCTGCCAGCACTTCTCATGCCACTCCCTACCCTAAACCTTTCACTCCCAGGAGCTAGGCTTCTGCTTCCTTTCCCTCAACCTGATCCCTATATAAGTCAGACACTTTGGCCCTTTGGCCCTGGTAACTCTTGATCAGTAGCTCCTCTCTTACCTACTCTCCCTTCAACTTTCATGATCTTACTTACTCTGCTAATCATGTTCAGCCTGTACTCTTCCCTCAGCCTGCTTTTCCTCCTTTATATCTACAATAAAAACCTTTTCCACACTTTAGGAGTAATCATATCCTCCTTTTATTTCATTTTTTATTCAGTGGGACCAGCCCAACAGAGAAAAGTGTGAGCAGTCAGCAAATATGGAAGGGGATAGTTATCTAAACCCTTGACTATTGGACATAGAGCAGAATCTTCAACTTTCCCTGCTGTTTTTTTGTGATATTCTTTGATCCAGTATTTCTTCAGTATGCCCACTTTCCTCCTTTTGGGAATGGTAATGTATATTCTCTGCCATCGTGTATTGGAAATATGTGATATATTTTTATTTTGTTTGATTTTACAAGGGGGTTACAGCTAAGGATTGCCTTGAGTCTCAGAAGAGAGTTTGACTTTGAAGCAGTCTTGAGACTATGAAAATGGGGACTTTTGAAGTTGAACTGAATGTGTTTTGCGTTATGATACAAATACAAGCTTCTGCAGGCCACGTAGTGGACTGTTGTACTTTGAATAACAATAGCCCCCATACACTCATATGTTTGAATGCTTGGTCTCTGATTAGTGGAACTGAAAAAGATTAAGAAATATGGCCTTCTTGGAGTACTAGATCTGGCTTTATTGAAGGAGTATCACTGGGGATGGGCTTTGAGGTTGCAAAAGCCCATTCCAAGCCAGCTGTGAAATCAATCTCTCTCTCTCTCTCTCTCTCTCTCTCTCTCTCTCTCTCTCTCACTCGCTCGCCTGCCCTCCCTCCCTCCCCCACTCTTCTTCCCTTCCTCCCTCTCTCCTTCCTTCCCTTATCCTCCCTTCCCCCTCTCCTCTTCCTCTCTTCCTCTCTCCCCTCTCCCTCCCTCTCCCTTTCTGATGGTGGGGGCTGAAGAGATGGCTCAGCAGTTAAGAGCACTGATAACTCTTCCAGAGCTCCTGAGTTAAATTCCCAGCAACCACATGGTGGCTCACAACCATCTGTAATGGGATCAGATGCCCTCTGGTGTGTCTGAAGACAGTGACAATACAGTGTACTCACATATATGAAATAAGTAAATCAAAAAAAAATGTTAAAAAGAGGGAAAACAGGGCAACAGACCACATGTGACAAGAAAACAGAAGAGGGGCTATTTAGCAGAAGAAGGTTGATTACAGGAGGAAAGCACCACTGGTAGGTTTTCAACCTCTCCCACATGTTCCTTCTACTCTGCATCTGGAAATGCTGATAAAGATGTGTATTGCTCCATCTGGTGTTCATGGAAATTTCTGACTGTAGATCAAAATTAGAACTGTTCTGCTGTGTGGTATTCAATATATATCTACAGTTGAGTATTGCCCCCAAAGCTCTGCTGGTGAGATCAACCTGAAACCACCACATAATAGGTTTTCTCCACAAATTAAGTTAGCCAATTCAAGCTGAAATAAAAGTATAAAATCAGGTTTATTTAGGAACAGTTCTTGGTCTATTTCACCAGTCTCATGGGACAAGACCAAAGAATAAGTTGCATGGAGATAGGGAGACAGGAAGACAGGGAGGAGGGGGGGAGGGAAAGGTGGAGGGGGAGAGAGAGACAGAGACACAGAGAGAGAGAAACAGAGAGAGAGAGAAACACAGAGAAACAGAGAGAGCAGAGAAAACAAAAGAGAGGAGTAATGCAGAGAGAGCAATCTGGGGTAGCACGTGAGTCCTTTTATTAGCAGCACACACTTGGTGCACCTGGTGATGGCAGATGATGACCTAAGCTGCTAAGTCCCTGAGAACAGACCAGTGGAAATGCCTGTATATAAACAGGCTTAGGATTACAGATCCTGGGTTTGAAGCCTAACACCCTAGTCTTTTGTTGATAATAAATAAACAAAGGGTGATGACAAATAGTCATCTAGAACTACTCCCTGCTGACATTGAGGCATCATTACTGGGTGCTCAAAAAGCTGGAATGTTGGCCAAGTCCAGGAAGAACAGGTTGTTTCAGCTGCTTCCCAGGCTCTATGGACCATCTGAGGCTAGGAAATTACAGTTTTCAGTTGAAACAGTCTCTAGTTACTTTGAAGCTGACCTGAATGCAGAATTTGAGGAAATACCTGGAAGTGGCAGGATGCTAGAACAGAATGTGTGTGTGTGTGTGTGTGTGTGTGTGTGTGTGTGTGTGTGTGTGTGTGTGTATAAAGTCATGGAGTTTAGATAGGAATTTTTCCCCTTAGATGTACATTTGAAAACTTTTATGCCCATGGCTTTGGTATTTAGGGAAGAGAACCCAAAACCAGAGAAAAAGAGAAGGATCCCACCCTCTGGAATAGGCAATAGGTGGGGAACTTTAGGCTGCTGGTTGACAGGGATACTTATCTAGAGTCCATTTGACCCATGAGAGATCAAATTCCCTGAAGCTTACAAAAAAATTTTCAAGTTTTCAAAAAGAGATACATTTTATAAATATTAATATTACCATTGTTTGTAATCTGTACTGAAACCCACATAGCAGAGAAGTCAATGGACTCACATCTTTGTGTCATAGTAGAAGCTTGGGAAACAGTTTTTGGTTAAAAGCATGAGCACTCAGGCAAGCTCAGGGAAGACAGAAGCCTTTTGCAGAGCAGAAGGGGCAAAAGCTCACTTGATCTGGATTTTCAGTATGACTACAAACCATGAAAGAGGGCCTTCTCTCTATCCAGAAAATGGGATGTATACAAATTTAGCACAATGAGATGCACTTTTAAATCCATACTTAGAAGACCACCAAAGGAAATTTAAGATCTTGAGCTTATGGGCTGAGGACTGGCTCTGTGGCTGGGAACATGCTGCTGCGAGCCGCTTGGAGGCGGGCGTCGTTGGCGGCTACCTGGGTGGCCCTGGAAAGGTCCTCGGTGCCCACCCGGGGACTGCGCCTACGCGTTGTAGATCATGCCCCCCCCCCCAATTCGGCTGTTTCCTCAGAGGCAGTGCTGCGACCTCTCTACATGAATGTGCAGGCCACAGTGCTTGATGCCATGCTCCCATACCTTGTCAACTACTATGGGAACCCTCATTCTCGGACTCATGCATATGGCTGGGAGAGCGAGGCAGCCATGGAACGTGCTCGGCAGCAAGTAGCATCTCTGATTGGAGCTGATCCTCGGGAGATCATTTTCACTAGTGGAGCTACTGAGTCCAACAACATGCAATTAAGGGAGTGGCCAGGTTCTACAGGTCAAGGAAAAAACACTTGGTCACTACCCAGACAGAACACAAATGTGTGCTGGATTCCTGCCGCTCCCTGGAAGCTGAGGGCTTTCGGGTCACTTACCTCCCTGTGCAGAAGAGCGGGATCATTGACTTAAAGGAACTAGAGGCTGCCATCCAGCCAGACACCAGCCTACTCTCCGTTATGACTGTGAACAAAAAATAAATAAATAAATAAATAAATAGATCACCAGAAAAAAGAAAGAAATTGGAGTAAAGCAACCGATTGCAGAAATAGGGCAGATTTGCAGTTCCAGAAAGGTGTACTTCCACACTGATGCCGCCCAAGCTGTTGGAAAAATCCCACTTGACGTCAATGACATGGAGATTGATCTTATGAGCATCAGCGGTCACAAACTCTACGGGCCTAAAGGGGTTGGTGCTATCTATATCCACCGTAGGCCCCGGGGTACGTGTGGAGGCCCTACAGAGTGGAGGCAGGCAGGAGCAGGGTATGCGGTCTGGGACAGTGCCCACACCCTTGGTGGTGGGCCTGGGAGCTGCATGTGAATTGGCACAACAAGAGGTGGAGGACGACCATAAGCGATCTCAAAGTTAGCAGAACGACTGGTATAGAAGATAATGAAGAACCTTCCAGATGTGGTGATGAATGGGGACCCGAAGCAGCACTACCCTGGCTGTATCAACCTCTCCTCGTATGTGGAAGGAGAGAGCCTGCTGATGGCCCTCAAGGATGTGACCTTGTCCTCAGGGAGTGCCTGCACTTATGCGTCATTGGAGCCCTCTGAGCGCCACCTCAGAGCAATTGGTACCGATGAGGATTTAGCACACTCCTCTATCAGGTTTGGCATCGGCCGCTTCACTACAGAAGAGGAGGTGGACTACACGGCGGAGAAGTGCATCCACCACGTGAAGCGCCTTCGAGAAATGAGTCCTCTCTGGGAGATGGTCCAGGATGGCATTGACCTCAAGAGCATCAAGTGGACCCAGCATTAGAGGAGTGGGCTGTGACTTTGTGCTGGCCTGGCTGTTCTGGCCTCACTAATCCGTGCACAGCCAGGAACCTCATCACCTGACGTGGTCCATGCTCAAAGCAGATGGGAAGATCTGTAGTGACTTCACCACAAAATGTTCAAGGAAAGCTAGCCTCAGCTTCTTACTTGAACATTCCTCAGTTTCTCCCCCCAGATTCAGGAGGGCTACAAACAGCCACACAAGTGGGTAACTGAGTGTTACCAGGGTTTTCTGATTTCCCACAGGAATATATTGTCTTGTCACTTCCAAGGAGGACATATAAAGATGTAAAATTATAT
The DNA here is from genome assembly GCF_978045245.1 of Mus caroli. NCBI lineage: Eukaryota > Metazoa > Chordata > Mammalia > Rodentia > Muridae > Mus > Mus caroli. Next base: position 88,388,389 of record NW_028227274.1, read on the forward strand.
AAACTCTGCCATTTATAATCCTGAGAAGGTTAAGAAGAGGACACAATTAAGGTTACTAAACAAATGTTTGTTGAATCCTGTCTCAAGCAGAGCTATGTTCACCCTGCTGTCTTCAGTCAATCAGAGAATCCTAGAAACTAGATGCAGCCAGCTTAGATGCTAGGGTTTATATCAGATAGGATATGTAAGCCCTGAATCTAAGACGTGAGACCTGAGAAACTTTTTCTATTCGATATTATCTTAGTTATTCAAATGTGAACATTTATAAAATGAGAAAACTAAATTTTGATGTAATATACTGCTTACTAGAAGATATCTTGATCTCTATCTGTGTGTTAAACACCACAAACAGGATGTTGTGACTATCCTGCCTAATTGGGATATTTCTAGTAGTTCTATGGAGGATCCCCCAAGTGGGCCAGTAATGGTAACTATATTTTAAAATCCTATTCTCCTGAAAGAGTGGCATTTCTCAAAGGTTTTTTACCAAGTGACATTCATATTAATTCTCATTGACCACAGATAATATGGCATCATCTTCATTCTCAAATTTTCTCTTCAGTTTCAGGATATCATGTATACATCAGTCTAGGGCTTCAACTATCCCTTAACCTGCCCCTACTCCATATTCAGAAGGATTGCAAACAGCCACCCAACTATAGCTATAAATCTGTAATTTTAATTCATCATTGCCAGCTCAGTTACAAAATTACAGATTAGGGCCACGCCAGTTGAACAACACGTGATGGCTTGGGGCTGTTCTTTCATTTGTTTTTCTTTTTAAAACCATAACCCGCTTACAGAATGAGTAAAAAATGTAGGAACACAAACAAGGCATTTAATTTATAAGAACTATAGAAAAAAGATGTAAAAACTGAGGGAAAGAAGTACAGGGCCAGAGAGAGTTGCAGGCTCAATACACTCTGTTTATGATCCTTGTGTGACTTCCCAAGTGTTGCTAAACTTAAGTAACTCAACACGGCACCAAAGCTAGCAGGTGACCAGAAAAACACGAACTCTGTCTTTGTGCTATAGTTTAAGAATAAAGCGCCAGAATTTACAATAACTGTGGTTCAATAAGAAACATAAAGAGAGAAGGATTGGATGAATATGAAGCACATCTTGGTTTTTTTAGGATGTCAAAATTACAACTTTTTTTTTTAAACACCCATGACAATTTTGTGTGGTCACTGGGAGCTGACAGGATGTGGGGTTCTTATTGTAATATTTAGAGAAAGAAGGAGAGGACTATTTTATTTGTAGAAGTTTGAAAATGCTTTTAAAAAACCCTTTAAAAAGAGGCATGGAAACGTGATTTTGATGGAATATAGTGTAAAAGTGCTTCTCTAGTAAAGCATTGAAGATGTTTCATGGTGGAATTTATCCTACTTAAAATATTAACCACCACCAAATCTAGAGGCCCTGTTCTTAGTAGTTTGCATTGACCAAAATCCTTATATACTAGAAACAAAGAACATTTGAATAAGACACATGACATAGGTTACAAAAAACCAAGCCAAAACAACAACATCATCAACAACAAAAACCTCTATAATCTCAATTGTATTGAGCTGGTAGTCCTTCTTCATAGATGAGTAAAGTGAAATTTTGGAAATTAAAAACCACCAAAAATGGTCTCAAATGAGTATTTACCACTCTTGTAAGACATTGTATAATAATTGATCATTGAAACTAGATCAAGTGACTATACTGTGCTTACATTTTTGTGATGATTTATTGCTAAAAGCTTTCTCTAAAACTAAGTTTGAAGTCTAGAATTACCTATTTTTTTGTTAGTGACAAAAATGATGACATGTTAGAATTACATGCTTTAGCATCAAAGGTTCTAACATGCAGATTATGCCTGCACCTTTTAGGAATGGCTACAGAGACACAAGCAAAATGTGGAAATGACAGAATCTATTCTTTATTTAGAATTAAAGTTGAATTTGAACAAAGCCAAGCTCTTCCAAATCAAGATTTTTGCAAACAAAATCACACTAAGTTTAAAAAGTCAGAGAAAGCAGTTAGCTGTGGTTGCTATGGTAGCTTATGTAAACCTGTCCTCTGGGAAGAACAGAGAGAATAGTCACCTGCCTCAAGAGATGCTGTTTTTAGGGCTCATTAAGAGACAGATGTGACAGGAGAGAACTACCTTTGAAGAGCCAATTGGCTGTAAGAAAGCATTCACTTTATTATCTTTGCAGCATAGAGATTAGTACGAATGGCAGGATACATGTCTGTCTGTCTGTCTATCTATCTATCTGTCTGTCTCTAATCTAAACTGTATTTTCTAGTCAGCATGATACAGAATGTTTTGAATGCCACAGTAAGAGAATACCAAGGGAATATTGCTAAATCATCACTTTGCCTCGGGATATATGCCATATAAGTTTATTTTATATGCCATATATATTTAAACCACAAATAGAAATCAAAAAATGCCACAGGGTTGAATCTATTTCAGATTTAAGCAGTGCTTTCTAATTCAGCATTTAGAAAAATGAGTACCTTATTCATCCCTCTCATAGTTTGATAATTGTCAAAGGCTTTCAAAATATTATCAGACTAAAGATTACAGCCATTTAGCTACAGTTTTTGAAAGAACACTTGATAATTTCAGCCATAATTTGCCAAACATTTTTCATTGTATTTTTTGGCAATTTAGCAGAAATAGAGGTATGTATGTATGAATATATCTTTTATCTTTTTCTTAAACCTACTGATATTTTCTAAAAATTCAGATTGAGTTTTTATAGTCTTTTTAATTTCTCAAACATTTTGATTTTAGAACACAAAAACTCTATGATGTCATTTGATTGACTACTTCTTATGTGTCTTGGAATAAGTAATTTTTATTTATTTCATATTTAGAAAATACTTTTTTATTTAGGGCATTTCTTATTTATTATATTATAGAGAAGTATATATATATCTATATCTATCTATATCTATATCTAATCTACATATATGTAATTTTAAAAGGACATTTCTCTCAAGATTCAATTTTATGTCTAACACTCTTTTCTAAAACAGTCAAAACATTCTTCTTTTCTTACATCCATCTCACCGTTAGTTTTGATGTCCTTCTAATATTTGTTTCTTTGTACATGATCTGTCTTACTAACAGCTTTATAATGTCTGGGTCTTTGATGTATCTAAATTTCACCCTAGCATTTCCAGGCATGGAGTTTTCTTTGTCCATCTTGTTTGATAGAAAGGGAACTCTGGCAAGGAAAACCAAGTGCATATCCACTGTGATATTCCTGAGCTAGTCATAGGTCTTACCAAGTAGTTTGAACTAAATAGTGATTCATTTTTATGTGATCTCTTAGGATCTTTAGAAAATTGTTTCCCGGGCTGGAGAGATGGCTCAGAGATTGAGAGCACTGACTGCTCTTCCAGAGGTCCTGAGTTCAATTCCCAGCAACCACATGGTGGCTCACAACCATCTGTAATGGGATCCAATGCCTGCTTCTGGTGTGTCTGAAGACAGCTACAGTGTATGCATATATATAAAATAAATAACATCTTTAAAAAAAAAAAGAAAATTGTTTACCAAACAAATATAGTGAGTAAATTCAAAATGCTGCTTTAGGACACAGACTAATCAAAAATACAAAATTGTTTAGTGTGTGACATTTTATAGAATGACTTGAATGTAATATCATGCAACATTTGAATCACAATAACATCTGCAATGAGTAATCTTTTAGAAAACACACAAATTTTTATTTGTTTCTCAAAAGGAGTGATGATATTCTTATATACTGAGCTCCTAAATAGCTCTTGAAATAAAAAAAAAATTCTCTAACTGGACGGTGCTTTATTGTTAACTGAACTAATATAAAACTTCTATGTACTTTTGCTTTACTTCTTAGAATAGAGTATTATGTAGTTTAGGTTGGCCTTGAATTTGCTTTGTAGACACAGATGACTCTGGCAACTAATTCCTCTACCTCCACTTCTTGATAATACCATTATGCTTGATATTATGTGGTGCTACATATCAAACACAAGGCTTTGTTCAAGGTAGGTGTGATAGTTTGTATATGCTCGGCCCAGGGAGTGGCACTATTAGAAGGTGTGGTCTTGTTGGACTAGGTGTGTCACTGTGGGTGTGGGCTTTTTTTAAAGACCCTCATCCTAGATGCCTGGAAGCCAGTATTCTGCTAGCAGCATTCAGATGAAGATGTAGAACTCTCAGCATTTCCTGTTCCAGAACTTCACTCTCATTCCTCCCCTGTAGCCAATATTCTACAGCTCAGGTCCTACTAGCAAGATAGTCATGCCTGCAGATGCCCCGAGCCTGCTGGTACAACAGTCCTCTGAGGAGGTTGGGGTGAGGATGATTATAGGAAAGACAGAAAGAAGACTCAGGGAACAAAGTTAGAATTGGGAGGACTGCAGGACAATGTCATGCCAGCGTCCAGTTTACTTCTCTTAGCCTTTTTATACTTTATAGTGCTGTGGGAAACAAAGTCACAAGCTATCAGAGACAATGGCTGACATATACATAGGATATCTGTTTCCATCTGGATACCTCCCTGTTTTTTCTACCAAGGTTAATAGAATATTCAGCCCCTCTCCTTGAGCCTCAAGTATATCATCTCTTATTGTTTCCTGTATCAACAGACCAGGAAATCTGCCAGCAGTCCCTGACCTGCCTTGACTGCCTGCCAGGCAGATTTTCACAGAGGCAGGCAAAATGGCTCCTGACAGGCAGACACTTGCCTCTAAGGACTCAGACCACAAACTTGACCTTCTCTTCTCTTCTCTTCTCTTCTCTTCTCTTCTCTTCTCTTCTCTTCTCTTCTCTTCTCTCCCTCCCTCCCTCCCTCCTTTCCTTCCTTTAAAAAAAAGATTTATTTTATGTATATGGGTACACTGTAGTTGTCTTCAGACACACCAGAAGAGGGCATCAGATCCCATTACAGATGGTTGTGGACCACCATGTGGTTGCTGGGAATTGAACTCAGGACCTCTGGAAGAGTAGTCAGTGCTCTTAATCTCTGAGCCATCGCTCCAACCTGAGTCTCCTTTCTTGACTGAACCCTGCCTTACCCTCTTCCTTCTTCACTGTAATACACACACCTGTTCCCATTGCAATGGGATGTGTATGGATCAGTTGTCTGTGAATTTGATTCTAAATTCTAGAGTCTGAATTTTTAGCCTGCTGTGCCTTTTACATGATGCAGGCTCTCACAGCCTGTACAGATGGACCATGACATTGGCTTTCTGCAGCTAGCTCACACTAAGCTATGTGTGCCCTCTCTCTTCCTTCACAGACTCAGATTTTATTACAACTTGACCTCATTCAATGGCCAGAAATAAGCACATCAGTTTCCAGGTATATTGTATATGAAGATAAAAAAAAGTTATAAAGTGAGAGAGCCTCGACTTGGAACTTCCCACTGGGCCCCCCTCCCTGTCCAGCCAATTAATATAAAGGTCACCAGGACCACCATTCATTACATACCTAGTTGCTGTTGCTATATTCTGCCCTCAAAAAATTGTATAAAAAGCTTATGAAGAAAAGAGAAGGGGTCGCCTCTCCTCGGGGTGAAGGATGACTCCAGCACACTGGAACAATAAACCTCTTGTTTTTGCATCAAACTCCCGTTCTTGAGTCCCATTTAGGGTTCTCCTGGTAGCTAAGGCTCACTTTGAGTCTTACAAAAGGCCTATTTAAATTAACAAGAGCTAATTTAAGACATATGTCTACTTATATCCTTGCTAACTGCTCAACACAATGCTGCTAGAAAATAAGTAGTAACATAAGCTTGATGAATAAGGTATATTTAATATTTAAGATCTATAAACTCCTAAGGTCTAATGAGGTTCACAATAATGTGTATATAGCTTCTTTGTCTTTTAAGCCTTAGCTATTTGGATAATCTAAACGTACAAAAAACTGCAATATTCTATAATGGTGTGTCTGGTTCCCCAAGAAAGTCTTTTTCCCAAGATCAGACATTTAGACAAACTTTCCATTAGGAACTTGAAGAAAGTTCCTGCTTGCTAAAATGGGAGTCATTTTCCTTATCTCTAGCAAGAGAAACTGGCCATTTCATTAACATAGGAATGTGGTGCCTATTAACCTGTCAGGGTTAGTGCTGGCAGCTAGGATCTCTCAGTCCCTGCTCACAGGCCCAACTCCAGTGTATAAGCCCTCTTTCTCCCAGACAGCCTTGATAATTTGGAATGAAAATTTCCCATGGGATGGCTGTCTTCCTTCCTTCCTTCCTTCCTTCCTTCCTTCCTTCCTTCCTTCCTCTCTCTCTCTCTCTCTCTCTCTCTCTCTCTCTCTCTCTTTTTCTTTTCTTTTCTTTTCTTTTTTCTTTTCTTTTTTTTTTTTTTTTTTTTTTTTTTTTTTTTTTTTTTTGAGACAGGCTTTCTCTGTGAAGCTCTGGCTGTCCTGGAACTCACTCTGTAAACCAGGCTGGCCTCGAACTCAGAAATCCACCTGCCTCTGCCTCCCAAGTGCTGGGATTAAAGGCATGTGCCACCACTGCCCGGCTTGTTTTGGTTTCTTTATTGTGCCCATTTTCAGGATCAGTAAAAGTTGCCAGTCTCCCCAATGAACCTTATCTATGATTAAAAGTGTTATTTAGATACTAAAGGTGCTTCAATTAAAAAATTATTTATCCAACTAAACAGGGATAAAGCTACAAAGTCCTAATCTTATATAAGCTACTAACTGTTAAAGTTAATTGTTACCTTATAAGTGACCAAATTCTTTAATGTGTTCAGAACTATATTTGTAGTCATGCTAAATACTAATGCAATTAATTACAGGAATAAGTCTTATTTAGCCTCCTGTATACATTTTCAAGGCTATGCCTAGGACAGGTAACTAGAAACAAGCAAAGTTTGCCTATATAGATATACCTTAGATAAATAGGTAGTTTACAAACACTTCAGAGATATGAAGAATATGACATTAAAATGTTTAATATAATAAAGGATTTTTTTGTGTGTGATAGACTTTCCAGCTCCTGAGCACCACTAACCTCCTCTAAAGAAGATGGGTACAGAAGAAACTCCACCTACGACTTGCTTTAAATGTGACAAATCTGGACACTGGGCTATATATACTTGCCTTTAGCCCGAATGCTGGCAGCATGCTGTCCAAACTGTGGACAGGCAGGACATTGGGAAATTGATTGTCCCACTTTGCCTAGACAAAGCTAAGACAATCTACCAAAATTCCTATTTCAGAGGAAAGTCTGTCAAATCTTCTGAGGACCCTTGGGTGACTGTCCAGGTAGCCAGTAAGTCTCTGTCATTTTTAACAGATTTCGAACCTTCTTGGTCTGCACTTTCTGATTATTCAGTGAAATTTATCCTTCTCTGGTCTCTGATGTGCTTGAAGACTAGAGTTGTAAAAGATTCAGTTTAACAGCAGAAACCAAGGTTTCAGTAGCCTTCTCAGTCCTCTTAATGTATAAAAATCAGGCCACAGGCCTCACTCTCCTAAAGCTGATCTACTAAGTCTAGTCACAGTCTGCCTTATTACCAGACTCAGGAAACAGGTTTCAGAGAAACTTTTTATTAGCCCCTTATCTAAAGAATCTTGCTTTACAATGACTGATGCTGATAATCAATCACCTGTGTCTTAAGGTGAAAATTCGATAAGAAAAAAAATTGTAATGTTTATGTAAGATCTGAGGATAGAAAAGCTTACATTTGCGAGAATTTTAAAAAAGTGTTTTAGGGTCTTAGAAGGTATTTTAAGGTTGATAAATGCAAGTTATGAAGGTTGGAGGATGTGAAAGCTTAAAAAATAAAATAATAATAAAATGATTCAACATACATAAAATAAATGAAAAAATGGTTCAGATTTCTTCCCCTCAGTATGCTACTGTTGTATTAAGATTTCAAAGATCAGAGATTTAATATTAATCAATGGAATTCTAATAAACTATTTATTAGTCTAATTCTGGTAAAGTCCTCTACTTTATGATCCACTATTATCATAACCATAAGCTCAAGATCTTTTTTTTTTTTTTTTTGGACGGGAAATGGGAATTTATTGAATTAAGTTTAATGAATTAAGCAAATTATTAGAATAATGGGTGGGGTCATGTATATTACTACTTACATTAAGTCAAAAGAGAGGAAAGAAAATGAGACCCCAAAGGAAACAAGACTTTAATACAACTTGGTGTTCTTCAGCTGAAGTCGATACAAAGAGATGTCTTTCAAAGCCACAAAAAAAGGTTAAAATAAAGTTTGTTTATGCCAGTCCCTAATGTTGCCAGTTCAGCTGAGCAGCTAGAGTAATGATTCACCGAGAAGCAGTCTTTGAACCTAGAGCCTTCTTCCAGTTCTTCCATCTCTGCACAGGTAGGTCCTCCCTGTGGCAGTAACAAGGCAGTGCCTCCAGGCCCTCAGATAAGAATGGCCACAACAGGCAAGAGAAGAACTCCTGAGGAAGATTAGGGAATACATGCCTACACAGGAGCTGTTGAACATTTACTTTTCAAGATGGCTTTATGTAAAGAATGAGATTTAGAGTTTCTCTCAGAGGAGATCTGACACACAAGGCCTTCTCTAGGCTGGCTCTTCCAAAAGAATTAGGCCTTCATTCAGTGGGCAGATAGCTCCCAGTTTCTAGGGTCTTCCAAGTCTGCAACAAACAGCCCACTGAGAGGTTCCCATGGAGCCCAGGGATAAACAAAGAACAAACATTGGATTTGTTTGAATAAAGGATTGCTATTTGTGTACCCAAGGATGTTCCTCAATCTCACTGATCTAGCTTATTTCTTTGGCTTTCTTATCTGTAGAACCTGTAAATCACAAAGGGGTGCTATTTAAATTTCATCAACAAAAAACAAACACACTGCCTTCATATTAAGAATTAACTTAAGAATTAATTCTTCCTGTGGCTGGAATACAGACACACCCATAGTACACATCTTTAATGCCAAACAATGATGTCTGAGGGGCAGACAAAATTATGAATCAGAGAAAGATTTGACAGAGATAGGATATGCCCAACTCTGATGAGAACAGACAGAAAAGAAAACTACTTAAGAGCAGTGCAGGAAGAGGGTGGGCAGTTCCATGAGTGCAGGTCGGTTGAGTTCAGACAATGCAGTACAATTCAGTTGAGTTCAGTTAAGTTCCTGCAGTTCATGCAGTCAGAGCAGTCAGTGTAGTTAAGTTCATGGAGTTCAAAGGTAGTTTTTCTAAGCAAAGCAATTCAGTGAAAAGCCGAAGAAAGCCTATTTGAACCAGTTATCTTGGAGAGAAGCTTTGAGCCAGAACAGTTGAGTTGAACCAACCACCCAGAGTTCAGAAAAAAAACTAAAAAGAGTGAGCTTATTCAGCAGTAAGCCTCTGAGACAATTGCATCTGATGAATAAAAAAACAGTATATTTATGTTGTCCTGTCCTGTTTGGTAAGTACTGTTTCCTTATAGTTATCCACCACCTTTGGCTCTTACAATCTTTCTTCCTTCACTTCTGTAATGATCCCTGAGGACTGGAAGAAGAGGTGGGTTAGTAATCTCCCATTTATGAATGAGCAATTCATAGTCTTTCATTCTCTGCACTTTGATCAGTTGTAGGTCTTTATATGTCTCAGTCACTTTTACAGCACTATGAAGAGACACTGTCTTAGTTAGGGGTTTTACTGCTGTGAACAGACACCATGACCAAGGCAAGTCTTAATAAAACAACATTTAATTGGGGCTGGCTTACAGATTCAGAGGTTCAGTCTATTATCATCAAGGTGGGAGTATGGCAGTATCCAGGCAGGCATGGCACAGGTAGAGCTGAGAGTTCTACATCTTCATCCAAAGGCTGCTAGTGGAAGACTGACTTCCAGGCAACTAGGGTGAGAGTCTTAAGCCCACACCCACAGCGACTCACCTACTCCAACCAGGTCACACCTATTCCAACAAGGCCACAGCTCCAAATGGTGCCACTCCCTGGTCCAAGAATATACAAACCATCACAGACACCATCACCAAGATAATTTATAGAAGAAAATTTCTAATGGAGACATAATTTCAGAGGGTAAGTCCATGACCATAATGGTTGGGAACATGACAGTAAGCAAGCATGATGCTAGAGCAGTAGCTGAGAGTTTATGTCTGAACCATAGGCAGAAGCCAGGAGGAAAGATAACTGGGAACAGTGTTGGCTTTTGAAATCTCAAAGCCTACCTCTAGTGACACATCTCTCCAACCTTCATACCAATGCCATAACTCCTAATCCTTCCCCCAATTCTACTAACTGGGGAATCAAACATTCAAATGCATGAGCCTATGATCTTTCCTTAAGAATATCATTTTCATTCTTCTCTAAAGTAAATTATCTGTATAATTTTCTTTCTTATATTTGCCTCCTCTGGGTTTTGTATCAACTTTCTACTAGCCTTGTTGGATAAACTAGTCAATGTTCTCTATTGCTCCTATTGTGGGAAGTTTGAAACAACAATTTGATAGCTACTTTTATGTGCCAAATTACTGCAATAAAGGATTTTTCCGACAGGTGCTAAAATGTTATTCTGAGTGTATTCTGTGAAAACATTTCTGGAAGTGTTTAATGACTGAATAAGAAACTTAGCAAACTAGGTAGTCTTCTTCAGTGTAGGTGTGCATCATGCATATTTACCTTAGATAGAAACCAAATGTCAAGTGGGGGATCCACACTGTTGGAACAGTCATGTGTTGCTATTGCCTGTCCTGAGTTCTTAGGCTTCAGAATTATACCACTGGTTTACACCTTCAGATCACTAGTCTTATTTATTTTGTGAATCACCTCCAATAAAAACCTTTCCTACTGTTTTTGTTTTTCTGGAGAATTATCAGTAATAACTAATTTTTAAAAGAAAAATAAAAGTAGGAGCCAGGCATGGTGGTACACACTTTTAATCCCAGCACTTGGGAGGCAGAGGCAGGTGGATTTCTGAGTTCGAGGCCAGCCAGGTCTACAAAGTGAGTTCCAGGACAGCCAGCCCCCAAATGCTGACACCATTGCATAAACTAGCAAGATTTTGCTGAAAGGACCCTGATATAGCTGTCTCTTGTGAGGCTATGTCAGGGCCTAGCAAACAGAGAAGTGGATGCTCACAGTCAGCTATTGGATGGATCACAGGGCCCCCAATGGAGGAGCTAGAGAAAGTACCCAAGGAGCTAAAGGGATCTACAACCCTATAGGTGGAACAACAATATGAACTAACCAGTATCCCCCCGGAGCTCATGTCTCTAGCTGCATATGTATCAGAAGATTGCCTAGTCGGCCATCAGTGGAAAGAGAGGCCCATTGGTCTTGCAAACTTTATATGCCTCAGTAACAGGGGAACGCCAGGGCCAAGAAGTGGGAGTGGGTGGGGAGGGGAGGGGGGGGATATGGGGGACTTTTGGGATAGCATTGGAAATGTAAATGAAGAAAATACCTAATAAAAATGCAAAAAAAGAAAAACCAAAATAAATATATTAATTAATTAATAAAAGTAGATCATAGATCAGCACATTTTAATTACTGAGCCTACTGCTTTCTTTATGGAAATTATTTCAAATCTGAATTAATTTATATGAAGGCTAATTTTAAAATCAATTTTATTCTTGAATGTGTTTTCCCTATTTTTAAGGTTTGAACTTTAAACTTTTACATACCTATTTTCAGAGTTGTTCATCTTATTAACTGCTGCTGCATATATAGTTGTATTGGATACTTTTCTCATAGCTGTGATAAAATACTTGAAAGAAGCTATTGAATTTTTTTTAAATAGTTTGAGAGGATATAGTACATCATGACTGGGGAAGGTGCTGAGGCAGAGGCAGGTATAGGGCAATTGGTGACACTGCATTGGCAGTGAGGGAACAGAGAGCCCAGGTGCAGTGAAATTTGGAAGTCCTCATCTGAAGGCTGTTTCAGCCAGCTAGGCATCATGTTCAGGTTTTAGAACTTCCCTAAAGAGCACTATCAGCTAAAGAATAGCTGCTCGAATACATGAACCTGTGAGGGACACTTCTCATGTATTGCCTTGTCCCCTTTCTCCCTCCCTTCTCCTTCTCCTTCTCTGCCTTTGCATGTTCTGTTTTCATGACATAAATTCTAAGACCTAATGTAATCCAAATCTCCTGGCACTTCATTATTAATTTTTTTTTTTTTTTTTTTTTTTTTTTTTTTTTTGGTTTTTCGAGACAGGGTTTCTCTGTGTAGCCCTGGCTGTCCTGGCACTCACTTTGTAGACCAGGCTGGCCTCGAACTCAGAAATCCGCCTGCCTCTGCCTCCCGAGTGCTGGGATTAAAGGCGTGCGCCACCACGCCCGGCTTTATTAATATTTTTTAAAAATCTCATCTAAGTCAATGACTGCCACAGGGACCTACTTATAAGAAGTGCACTATTTTTATAAATCACAATGTAAGAAAGGATGAAGGATATACAATACAAAACTTTTATACTAAGGACTTCAGTCCACAAGTAACCAGGAAACAGTAAAAACATAACCAAGATGTTATAATTAACTTCCCCTTTTTTAAGTTTCTGAAGAAGCAATTCTTTTTATTCTTTAACATTTTTAAACATGTTTATGATGAACTTGGATCACTAATATACACATATAGACACATTCGTTCCCCCTTATCATACTGAAACTATTCTTGAAGAGCTGCGTATACTTTCGTGTGTGTGTCTGTGTGTGTGTGTGTCTGTCTGTGTGTGTGTGTGTGTGTGTGTGTGTGTGTGTGTGTGTGTGTGTGTGAGAGAGAGAGAGAGATGCAGTTTCATTTTTTGCTGCTTGCATTAGCATGGCAACCTATCACTTAAGAAAATGTCACATACACCACCAGAGTAACTGTTAATTGTCCATAGTTCTCTCATTCATCATAGTAATGGACCAATTTATATGATTCTAAACAGGCTTTTACACAGAGAGTGTCCAGAGCTCAGCAATCCGGTCTTTTATTTTAAAGCACGATTTCCCATCTATTAGGGTACCATCCCGGCGTTCACTGTGGACTTAGTAGTAGCAATCTTAAGACATGTGACAAAACTTAGGCTTGCAGTGCATGTCGTACCCTACCTCACCTTAAGCACTAAGCTCGCCTGACAAGGCTATACGTGCATTCCGGGACGAGTCCCGCAGCACACTTGAGCCGTCACAGGAAGAACCCCGCACGAATTCCCACGCTCTTCCGAGCTCTTACTCAGCTGGAAAAAAAAAAAAAAAAACTCCGCGAGAACGCAAGTGCGCGTGCGCACTGCTCGGGCGCATGCGTCGCTTCTTGCGCATGCTCACAGGCTACCTCCGCTGGGCTACCGGGAACCTGAAGGAGGCCGGCCTACCCCTCCCCGCCCCGCCCCGTTCCTGGTGGGAGCTGCGTCCCAGGTCTTCCTCACTTTCCTTTCGGGGGAGGCGGGATCCTGCATTCTCTGTCTCTGCTCGCGCTCATCGCGGGATTCACACCGCGCTCCATGGCGAATGCAGCGGGGCGGAGGAGCTGGGCGGCCCTCAGGCTCTGCGCTGCGGGTGAGGAGCTCGCGGGGTGGTGGGTACCGGTGGGAAGTTGGTCCGGAATGAAGCCGGGCCGTGTGGGGCCGCGCCGCGGGGTACTTAGGATTTCTACTCTGCCTCCTCGGTGGGTCCGGCTTCCTCCCTGGGACTCTGCGTGATCTGCCGCCCAATGCCGAGCGGGCACTGCTATCTTCTCTGATCAGGAAGGTTCCTTGACTCCACTGATGGAAGGACAAGGATTTTGAGCCCCAATTTGGCATAGGTTCTGGGTCTTGTTACAGTGGAAGCACTTTTCTTGATCAACCTAAGAGAGGGATGATGGCCAAGGGCAGATACTGGTAAGATGTCCAAGACTGGTTTGAAGAGACCAAGCATCTTTAAAGCTCTCAGCCATTTACTTTCAGCAGGGAGTATTTGGGTTTTCTGTGGTTCACCCCTGACTCAGCCACCAATTTAGAACCCTCTGTGAACCAGGCACTGCCCTGGAATAAGTGCTAGAACTGGAGTGCTGTATTTTCTTTTTCTACCTATTTTGGGGAATTACATTTGGACTTTGTATCGAGGGGATAAATGCCACTAGAGAAAAAGAAAGTTATTTTTATCTCTAGGCCAGAAAAATGGTGAAAAGGAAAAATTAAAACAAGTGGAAATATGTAGAATTATGTAGAAATATGGCTTGTGTGTATTCGCCTACACTGTGCTTACCTTACGAAACATGATTGCATGCAGAGTAAATTTTTACTGAGTGGATGAACTACTTTTGCTTTTGTGTCACTTATATCTTATAATGGATCATTGGTGAATTTTTTTGGTAGATACTTTAAAAAGTTCAAACATTGTATAGGCAATTGTATAGGTGAAAATCAAAGTAATAAATCATTTATTTTCTACATTTTTTCCTTTCCAGTTATTTTACTTGATCTGGCTGTTTGTAAAGGATTTGTAGAAGATCTAAATGAATCGTAAGTATACATATATGTGTAAAATACTAGTAAATTCTATTTAATTTTGTCTAATTCAGATGCCATCAAAATGTCCACACATAAATCTAATCTTTTAATAACAGGTGCAGTGGCGACTGATATTAACATTGCCAATTTTGTTTCAGGAGTTGTTTAACGTGCCTCCATTTACATGCAAAATGGAGGAGTGCCCCAGAGAGTTTCCCTAATAGTTCTAAAATGAAAAACCAGCAAATGTTTCCATATTGTTTCTTTCTTTTGGTTTAATAATACAGAGTTAGTGCTGGAATTCAGTGTTTAATCTATAGTAAAGCAGGTTTATTCACAAGACCTTGCTCATAATAGGTGGGAAGTCGAACTTCATTGCAAAAATCAAGGTCAATCTTTTTGCATTGACTGCAGCTGATAGCAATCTTCCTTGGTAGGCCACTCGGGTTCCTTTCCCACATCAGATTTGGTATACAACCAGTCTCTGGAGGAACATGTTGTCAAGGACTCAGGCCTCCCATGCCAACCAAGCTCATGTCTACCAGCACTTCTAGCATACTTGTTAGTATCTTTATTGGAGGCTTCACCTTTTTCATGTACTTTGCTACTTAAATGTTCTTATTGGGGTCTTTAACTTAGTCACTTTCCCACTTAGGCAGAGAAGCAGAAGTGTTTTCTTCTGTGATCCTCATCATTGATACGATTTCCCTGCCTGCTGCATCTGCTTGATGCATGTATGGTACTATTTCATGACGGAAACAAAAAATACCTACCAAGGAACTACCATCCTTTTTATCTCATAATTTTCATTGTTAACAGTAGATGAATCAAGACTTGTTACTTCCAGTTTTCCTTATGTATGGGGAGTGGGGTGGGGGAGTGTTTGTAGTTTGTGTGTGTATATGTGTGAACACAATCTTTGCATGCTTATGCAGAAGACGGTTACTCTGGTAGTCCTGCCCTTCTTTGTTATATCTTTAAGACAAGATCTTTCACTTAACCTGAGGCTTGTCAGTATCTAGCAAACCCCAGCACTCTTCCTGGTTCTATTCTTATAACACTGAGATTGCAGGTATAATGTTAGCTTTTTTTTTTTTTTTTTTTTTTTTTTTTTTTTTTTTGAGGGTGCTAGAATCTAAATCCTGACCCTGCTTGTACAACAAACTCTCTTACTCACTGAACAATTTCTGCAGACAATTTCAGCTTATTCCTTGTGCCCATCAATAACATTGGCACCCAACTGTATGGTAGAATTGCTGTTGTAAATAAAGGTGTGATCAATTCAATACAAGTACTCTTATAATTACCAAGAAGCGTGAACATCCCATGGGCTCTAGTCATAGTGATGGGCATTGAGGTTTGTGTTTGAAGATTGTTTATAGAAAGTATGTATTTGAGGAAAACTCTTTGATAGCAGGAGAGTAGCTTTATTTCATTCAATGATTGGGTTTGTCACTATCAGCCACCTTTTCATACTATTCTTATAATGGTAACTCTGCCAGAAGAGAGGGAAGTTTCACTTTTGGGAGTCATTTTGCTCCCTACATGATGCTCACCTGAAAGGCTCTTTCCATTGTTTTGTTTTGTTTTGGTTTGGTTTTTTGTTTTGGTTTTTTTCGAGACAGAGTTTCTCTGTGTAGCTCTAGCTATCCTGGAACTCACTCTGTAGACCAGGCTGGCCTGGAACTCAGAAATCCACCTGCCTCTGCCTCCCAAGTGCTGGGATTAAAGGTGTGTGCCACCACTGCCCGGCTATTGGGAAATTTTAGTAGAGTATCTTGCTTGTTTGCAGAATGTGAAAACTGAAATACATCTTGTGATAGTGCCAGCCAATGTTGCCACTCAGATCCAGAAGACAGTGCCCATGAAAAGGGAATTCCATTGTGAAAAGGCACCAAAACAATATGAAATAAATATGTCCCATTTGTTGCATCCCGGAAGAGTCTAAATACACTTCAGAAGCTCAAAGTCAAGCCATTCTCACCAGATGAAACATGTTGGACCCCTTGTGTTGTCTGTAATGTTCATCTAGACCTGAATCCCAGTCTCTTAAGTGTGCTTTGTCATCCTATGCTTTGTTCAGATTTTCTAAGAGCTTTGCATCTAATGGTGGCCCTGGAGTTTTGAATGAACTAGCTGATGGCATTTTATGAGTTCATTGTAGCCTGAAATGAACCTCAGACATGTGATCCCAGTGTAGCAATTCTGGATTTGTTGCTTTTCACAAATACTATTTACTAGATAGGATAAGATTTAGCAGTCACTGAGTAAAAATTTTATATAAAACTTTTATTGTTCAGTATTGATAAGTTCAGTATTATTACGTAAGTTGTACATTTGTAAATTATTCTAGTTGCAATAATAAGTACTATAGGCTGGGATATTGTTTGTGAACATAAATATAAAATCAGATTTTTTTTCTTTTTAGATTTAAAGATAATCGAAAAGATGACATTTGGCTTGTTGATGTGAGTATGTAAATTTAAGTATCATTTTTGGTCTTTGTTATGCAAAGAAAACAGTTTGTTTTCTCAGATATTTCTACTTGTAATATCTTAACCTCTTAAAGGAATAAAGAAATGAATTAAGTCAATACTGAAATCAACATAATCTCCTTAAGATACAATCTACAACTTCATTATAAGAAATGGTCTTGGGAGGTTCGGCCAGCAACTGACCAATGCAGATGTGGATGCTTGAAGCCAGCCACCAGACTGAGCTCAGGGACCCTGGTGGGGGAGCTAGTGGAAGGACTGGAGGAGCAGAGCAGGATTGCAACATCATAGAAATATGTATATGGATGTGGTGTGTGTGCACATATGCATACATATTTGCAAGTGTGTATTCACTTGTGTGTGTGAGTGTACATAGTGTATGTCTGTGTCTGTGAAGGCCAGTGGTTGACATTGTGTCTTCTTCAGTTGCTCAACATCTTGTATAACATGAGACAAGCTCTTTCACTGATGGATCTCAAGATTTTCTCTATTTTGGTTAGGTGTCTTGCCCTGGGGATTCCCTTTCTCTTTCTCCTGTGGACTAAGATACGTAATCTAAGTGGCATGTACCGAACTGAGTTGTACTTGTGTTTTAGTGACCCAAATTCTGGTCCTTAGAGGAGTATGGCAAGGTGTTTTTTGTTTTTTTGGTTTGTTTGTTTTGTTTTTATTAGATATTTTCTTCATTTACATTTCAAATGCTATCCCAAAAGTCCCCTATACACTCCCCCGCCCTGCTCCCCAACCCACCCACTCCCACTGCCTGGCCCTGGCAATTCCCCTGTACTGGGGCATATGATCTTCGCAAGACCAGGATCTCTCCTCCCATTGATGGCCAACTAGGCTATCCTCTGCTACATATGCAACTAGATACATAGTTTGGGGGGGGGGGGGGAGCGCCGGTACTGGCTAGTTCATATTGTTGATCCTCCTATAGGGTTGCAGACCCCTTTAGCTCCTTGGGTACTTTCTCTAGCTTCTTCATTAGGGTCCCTGTGTTCCATCCGATAGATGACTGTGAGCATCCACTTCTGTATTTGCCAGGCACTGGCATAGATAGCCTCACAAGAGATAGTTATATCAGGGTCCTGTCAGCAAAATCTTGCTGGCATATGCAATACTGTCTGGGTTTGGTGGTTGTATATGGGATGGGTCCCCGGGTGGGGCAGTCTCTGAATGGTCCTTTCTTCCATCTCAGCTCTGAACTTTCTCTCTGTAACTCCTTACATGGGTATTTTGTTCCCCATTCTAAGAAGGAACAAAATATCCACTTGTTGGGTCTTCCTTCTTGGCTTTCATGTGTTTTGCAAATTGTATCTTGGGTAGTCCAAGTTTCTGGGCTAATAATCCACTTACCAGTGAGTGCATATCATGTGTGTTCTTTTGTGATTGGGTTACCTCACTCAGCATGATATACTCCAGATCCATCCATTTGCCTACGAATTTCATAAATTCATTGTTTTTAATTGCTGAGTAGTACTCCATTGTGTAAATGTACCACATTTTCTGTATCTGTTCTTCTGTTGAGGGACATCTGGGTTCTTTCCAGCTTCTGGCTATTATACATAAGGCTGCTATGAACATAGTGGAGCACGTGTCCTTATTACAAGTTGGGACATCATCTGGGTATATATGGCAAGCTTTTTACCAGCCATCTTCCTACCCCTATTTAGATTTTTATATTTAAATGACGCAGAGAACTTTCAAGTTCTTGACAAAGAAATTTATTTTTGATGAAATGCTGAGAGTAAGGTTACTCTGTGAGAAGCTGGGACCAATTTTTTTTTTAATTAATCATTCCATTCATTACATCTCAAATGATATCCCACTTCCCTGTTACCTGTCCACAAACTCCCCATCTCACATCCTCCCTCCCCTTTGCCTCTAAGAGGGTGCTTCCCCACCCACCCCATCCCGCCCCACCCCTCCAGCATCCCCCTGTGCTGGGACATCAAACCTCTACAGGACCAAGGGCCTCCCCCTTCCCATTGATGTCAGACAAGGCAATCCTCAGCTGCCTATGTATCTGGAGCCATGGGTCCCTCCCTGTACCCTCCTTGGTTGATGGTCTAGTCCCTGGGAGTACTGGGTGGTCTGGCCAGCTGATGTTATTCTTCCTTTGGTGTTAGGATCCCCGTCTGCTCCTCCAGTCCTCCTGCCAGCTCCCCCACCAGGGTCCCTGAGCTCAGTCTGGTGGCTGGCTCCAAGTATCCACATCTGCACTGGTCAATTGCTGGCTGAACCTCCCAAGACCATTTCTTATAATGAAGTTGTGGATTATATCTAAAGGAGAATATGTTGATTTCAGTATCGATTTAACTCATTTCTTTATTCTTTTAAGAGGTTGAATAATACCAAACACTTTCATCCCAATACTGAGCAAAATTAAATTTGGGGGTTTGCTTTAACGTCTATCAAAAAAAAAAAAAAAAAAACCTCAAAAACAAAAACAGTATAACCCACAAAATGGAACAAGATATCAGAGTTGGTAACTGTTAAAGGTAGAAGATAGAGCTGAGAATGTACTGCTTTTTCTCTTTTTATTTATGTTTGAACATTTCCATAGTATTGAGTATAAAAATAAGCCTCATTTCATGAAAATTCATAAATGTTAACATATAACTCTAGAACCTAATTAAACGCTGATGATTCTGAAATGTAAAGAGCTGTGATTGTAATCAATCTGACTTGTCCCTGTGCCAAACAAATCTCTCAGTGATCACCCATATCCTGCCAGTGAAGACAGTAAAATTCAGCAAACACACCTTCTGTCAAAAAACCCTTCTGTCAAATTTTTGCACTAAGAACAGATTTTTTTCATGAACACAAGTTGCATATGGTATAGTGCATGCATGTTTATTTAGTCATCTTATATAAATATGGACATATTTGCACAGAATTAAAGACTTTGAATCCATGTTTCTATTCTAAATAAATAGTCAATTAAAATGAAGTTAAAAATACTAGTTTTGAGTTATTTATCTAGATTCATGTGTTTTATTTCATTATATTGCCACTTAAAACTATCTTGTCTGAAACAGATTAATATTAAGTTGCTTAAATAAATTCTTTAAATTTATGTTTGATCTTCATGGTGATACAGCTTTTTAGTGTGTTTTCTTTCTTTTTGTGTAGTTCTATGCACCCTGGTGTGGCCATTGTAAAAAGTTGGAACCAATTTGGAATGAAGTTGGACTTGAAATGAAAAGTATTGGTTCTCCAGTTAAAGTTGGAAAGATGGATGCTACTTCATATTCTAGTAAGCTCATAGTTAATAATTTTATTGTTCTGATAATGGAAATACTTTAATTATAACAATTTCAAGGTAAATAGATGAGGTGTTTTGTCATGTAAAGCTATCTTAAGATTTAAGATTATATACTTCGAGTTAAATGAATTAGCCATTAAAATTTTAATATACCATGTGAGCTTAATCTTAATCATAGCATAGACATACAAGCCATTGTTTTCCTACTTGAGTCCAGACTTTCATCCCAATACTGAGCAAAATTAAATTAAAAATAATATATTATAGGAAGCAACTACAGAAAAGTTAAATTTGTAACTGTGGGGGCTGGAGAGATGGCTCAGTGGTTAAGAGCACTGACTGCTCTTCTGAAGGTCCTGAGTTCAAATCCCAGCAACCACATGGTGGCTCACAGCCATCTGTAATGAGATCTGACACCCTCTTCTGGTGTATCTGAAGACAGCTACAGTGTACTTACATATAATAATAAATAAATCTTTAAAAAAAAAAATAGGGCTGGTGAGATGGCTCAGTGGGTAAGAGCACCCGACTGCTCTTCTGAAGGTCCAGAGTTCAAATCCCAGCAACCACATGGTGGCTCACAACCATCCGTAACGAGATCTGGCGCCCTCTTCTGGAGTGTCTGAAGACAGCTACAGTGTACTTACATATAATAAATAAATAAATCTTTAAAAAAAAAAATAAGTGAAGATTAGGAAGCTATTGAAAGTTGAAAATAAGATTAATGAATGGGTACAGAAACTGAATAATATAACAGTATACAAAACACACAGCACCACATATGCCAAATCTGCCCTGCTCCCTGTTTTGTATACTGTTATATAGACTATTTTCATGCTCCATTGTCAAAACTAAGTCGTGGCAGAAACTACATGTCCCCATAACCAAATGTTTACTAGGTGGTTTTAAGGGAAATGAAAAAAGAAGAAATTAAGCTTAGAGAAGTTTGGGGTATCATAGCAATTTGAAGAGCATGGCTTCAGAGAAAGCAAGATTGGCATTGCAAATTGCTTTTGTGTGTGATACTGGGAAAGCTTTTAAAGACCCTAAACTTTGGCTTTACTGGTAAACATTTAATTGTAATATTTCTTTTACTGGCTATTTTGAAGATTGAATGATGTGACACAAGTAAACTCCTTTGTACTCAATAAGTTTGGTTCCCTTGTCTTTTACTTATGAAAGTAGAATTATGTTATATGGCAATATGTGTGCTTGCTCTCTTTAAAACGAAACAAAAATGGGAAAGGATCTTTCTCTGTAGTTCAGGCTGGCCTGGAACATTCTCTGACATCCTAGGACTCAGATCAGTCCTCTTCCTCAGTGTCCCAAGTACTAGGTTACAAGAATGAACCAACATACCCAGCTGTTTTCTGTGCACTTAATTATTATTACTAGACCATTAAATTATTATGAAACCCAGTTATAACTATTCCACCTCAGTATAATTAGCATGTGTACCATGATGTGAACAAAATACTCTGAATTTGTTGAATTACGAAAAAAATTATTTTCAAAAGTTCATATGTTGGGTTATTAAGTAATTATAAGAAAATGTCATGCTTTTTTTCCTTTGTGAGATTTTTTTTCCCCTTCGTGAGATTTTAATACTTAAGAAAATATTTACTCAGGGCTGGAGAGATGGCTCAGCGGTTAAGAGCACTGAGTACTCTTCTAGAGGTCAGAGTTCAGGTCCCAGCAACCACATGGTAGCTCACATGTATAATGGAATCCATGCCTTCTTCTGGTGTGTCTGAAGGCTGCTACAGTGTACTCTCAATTAATTAATTAAAAAAACATTCACTCAGGTTTATATAAATATACTTTTTTTTCCTAAGTAAAAGGCTCATGTTACTTAGTTTTCTCAGTTTAAAAAGAACTTAGAAATATTTTATTCTTTTTCTTATCAAGGCATTGCTTCAGAGTTTGGAGTTCGAGGTTATCCAACAATTAAGCTGTAAGTCAAGTGTTACATGTTTAGATCTATATTTTGAATAGTCCACTCTGCTTACATTTTATTTATTCTAGTACTTTCTTTGGAGGGTGAAGGTTTGGGTTCAGCCATTGTTTTTAAACCAAGTGCATGAGAGACTACACTTCTATACATCTTCATATTTAAGTATTTGGTACCCATCTAATTCAGTAAATGTGTTCTGAGAGTCTACTGTGTAGCATGCACTTACAGAATAAGGTATACATTCATTATCAAAGGTCTCTTGAGGAGCCCCAATCTGTGCCTGCTTTACCACTGCAAATCACATTTCATTCTTATATAAAGAGACTATCTTCATTAAAAAAAAAAAGAAAAAGAAATCAAGAGAAGAAAATTAATAGATGATCATTTTATGATAGATGATCATTTTAATCTGAGGGTATTGACCAAGTCTACAAGAGACATTAAGTTAAAAAAAATGGTGTGGAGATTCTAAAGAGATTGTTTTACAGTGATTTTGCTGCATTTTCCTGTTATTTTCATTAGCCGTATTTTGGCACCGTGAGAAGCTAAGCAGTTGTTTTCAAAGGGTTTTGTTTTCTTTTCTTCTATTTTTGGGGGTTTTTTGGGGTTTTTTTGTTTGTTTTTGTTTTTTTAAAGTAAATTGACTTCCCTGATATTTTAAAACCCCGAAGTTTACAATTTTGAGTAAATAAATTTTTCAGGGGGTAGACGATGTTGACATTTTACCTTTGTGGGTTTTTTTTTTTGGAAAATGTTATTCTTCTATTACAGTGTGTATTGATGTTTCTCTTTGTTATTAGGCGTTCTGGTTTTGCTTATTGTTCTTTTTTGTCTGTACAATTGGCTAGATACAAATTTATTCATTAACAGGTTTTGTGGAAAATAGTCTAAGTTTTAAGAAAGCTATTTTTATGCCTTATTCAAGATGCATATTGGAGGTTTTGCCACCGCCAAAATATCCTACTTCCTAGTCCTTTTATTTTCCACTTGAAGGAGAGTAATTAAAGTTACTCTAATTTAAGCTCTTGATTGTAAATGTGCAAATTACTCACTTTTCAGGAGATGTATATTGTAACTTTATGCTACAAAGTAAATGTATTCCTATTGTGTGCATGGAGTATAGCCTTTTCATATGCATCTTAAGTTGCTGTTCCTCAGAAGACAATTGCATACTTTGTTTTACAGAAGTGTGCTGCTCTTAAAGCTTCATCTTCAGTGTTTTATACATTTTAAGTTTATGCTTTAATAGAGGGGAATTGAGACTAAATATGAAGACAGTTAATTTCCAATTCTTACCTTTAATTTTTAAGATTAAAGGGAGACTTGGCATATAATTACCGAGGACCACGGACTAAAGATGATATAATTGAGTTTGCTCACAGAGTGTCTGGGTAAGCAGATTTTAATATTTGAAAGAAAATGTATTTTAGTAGACCACATTGGATATACATATTTTAGATATTAAATGTGTTGTATGCAGTTATGAAAAATTTATAGTTATGTAGCATATGCAGTGAAATTCTATAGGTATATCATAATTTATAGTATATGTTAATTTTGTGTTTAAGACCATTTTATGTTTAGAATTTTTCTCCAATGAATTATAATACATTTTCAATTTTTTATTACATATACAATTTATATATTTAAATTTATATCATATAAATAAATTTATTTACAAATATATATCCTATTTATAAAGGACATCCTCAACTCCTACCTCAGCCCCCTCTCAGAGATGCTTGAAACTGACTAGTACCAGATCATATAAATCTCTTTTTCTTTTTCTCAAAATACATTGTACTTGAAGGAAGCACTTGATTTCCTTTCTTTAGTACCTAGATTTCCAGTGTTACTAACTTCTGCACTTTGGGTCCATTGACAGAGTAAGGATTATTTGCATACAAACCCTTCAATACCTTCATAAATAAGTCTGGCAACTCAAAGTGCTGTAGAATTGCAGATGGGCAGGTCGTGTATACAACATATACTGGACATAGGGATGATTCACTGGCTTTCTATGTACTCTTTGAGGGAGACGAGTATACAGTAGGGTTTCCCATTACTCAGAACTGTGCACAGTTTAACTTACAAACTGTTTCCTGTGGAAGTTTCTACTTAGTATTCTCAGACCATAGTTGTAATGGGTAATTGGAAACATGGAAAATGAAATTAGGAAAATCAGTTAGCAACTTCATGAATCTTTTTTATTTAACTTCATGAGTCTTAATTTTTATTATGTTGGTTTGCCATATATCAACTTATATTTCTTGTTCTCTAATTTTAGAGTTTTAAGAGAAGTCCAGAATATTATTGTTCTTATAGACTTGGGATTTCATCCCTAGTATGTGGTGCTAAAAATATTTTTTTAATTGCATCTAAGTTAATTTTCCTTACTATCACGTTTTTTAACCTGCAATGTATTCTAGCAGTTTTTGTTTAGTAAGTGACATAGCTAAAACCCAGTGAGCCATTTGCATTGAACTACAGATCTTTGACTTATTGCTTATCAAAAAGTAGATTTTTCCACTCGCAATTCCTGATGATTTGAATGTTACTTTTTTAAACGAAATGTCTATGTCTTACTCAGATGTAGAGAACGTCAGTGTTTATAATTATATGTTTGTATCTTTTTGAAAAATATTTGTCAAGATCAGTTAATCTATATTGGCTTTGAAGTTCTAGGCACTTTAATAGCTTGAAAAAAATATATTGGTAAATAAATAGCTTGAGATTAAAACAGGATAGGTTTGTTGTGTAAAATAATGCCTCAAAATATTTGTAAATGCACAGAATTAGAAATGATCCTTATTAGAGTTTGTGATGCATATACATATAATTTCAGTTGTATTTTTTTCATTGTGATTGCATGTTTCTCTTCATTTTCTCTGTGAATAAATAAATTTTGAAATGAGTTTATTTGAAGGAAGTGGGGCCAGTGGTAAGCACTTGACTCTCATGGCTTCAGATAGCTTTATATTTGGCAGTTATCGAATGCATTTTTCCTTTACCCTAGGAAGGGATTCTCCTGATGTGAAAGTACCTCTAGAGTAGAGGCAATTTCTTGACTCAGTTCCAGAATTGCATCACGTCCTGGTTAATTACGAAGGATTGAAGCAGAGGCAGGGAAAGTGATGCAATGACCTTAAGAATTGTGTGTTTTAAAAGTGTTCACTTTTACAAAATAGGTTCTGTTTATTTATATGTTTTGTGGACTGAAAGTATAATAATCTATACTAAATTTTTAAAAAGAAAGCATTTATTTATTTCTTAACTGTTTTATAAGTAACTTTTAGTGTAATTTATTTACTTGTTTTTTTAAAATAGCTATAATAAATTTTATAGCATAGTTTACTCTTTGTGATAGAGTAACTATTGTTTCCATTTTATTTTTCTGAAAATAGTAATATAATTGGAAGCTTAAGGCTTTGACCTCTGTAGGATACTTAAGAAGTATGTAATATTTAAACTGACACATATTATATAAATATTAACTCTTGTTGACTCCTGAGAAACTATTTTATGATTTGTTTCTGTAAATTTGCTTTTGAAACTGAAATAATTTTCACGTGAATTGTCTTGCTTTTAGCCAAAGACTGTAAGCAGATGATCATTCTGTGTCTCATTAATCAAAAACTAATATTGATGATGTCTAAAAGATGTATTTGGAACTGGCAGATTTAATTTTGAGTACTACATAAAGTGTTACTATGCAATACACAAACACCATAGGCTGAAATTTTACTTGGGTGGGTTTGGTGCTATATTTAAGTGCAGATAAACATTGCTAAAACATTAAATATTATCAACTGTCACATAAATGGGAATAAAATGTGCACTATCTTTAGCTCATACCCATTTGTTTTGTTTTCACACAGGGCTCTAATTCGGCCTCTTCCAAGTCAACAAATGTTCGACCATGTACGGAAGAGGCACCGTGTATTTTTTGTTTATATTGGTGGAGAATCACCCTTGAAAGTATGAAATTATCTTTTTCTTCATATTGTTGTAATTTTATTTGCTGTGAAGCTGTGATTTTACCAAAACCTTAAAGTAAAATATTTTAGTTCATCTAAGTATTTTTCACAATGAAAATACTTTCTTTAATCTCTCTTACTAAATTTGCGATTATGAAAGTGAAGTAAGTAAAAATTTGGGTAAATATTGCCTACCTTAGTATTTCTTATGTTACTGACCAGATTATTTAATTTTGCATCACTTTTTAGCCCTTTAAGTGAAAGACTGAAAACTGCAATGCAAATGTTACCTTTTTAAAGCAAAGCACTGTGCCTGTTTACTTAGGTGTGTGTTTGTACATACCTTCTTTACTGCCATCACTATCATCATTATTCATCATTGCTGATCTCTGTTAAGAAAATTCATTAACTCTCTTTGAAAGGGAGAATAGGAGCACTTAGTTGCAGTGATTATTTGCCTTGACAACAGTGTTATTTGGTTTGGCTATAGTTTCTTTTTTCACTGAAAGGTGACATGGTAGGAAATTCTCCTACTGCTTATAGATAGCTTTAATTATTAAATGGGAAATAAATTATGATCTTTTATATTTAAGATGTCCTCTTTCTGTTTGTGTTATCATAGGAGAAATACATAGATGCTGCTTCAGAGTTAATTGTATATACATACTTTTTTTCTGCCTCAGAAGATGTGGTTCCTGAGGTAATATTTAATATTTGATTTAATGCTAATAATTTATTCATAAGAATTATGATTTGATTTTACATGTCAGATTTATTCATAATGTTGTATGAAAAGAAAATTTTTTACTATTGATGTCGGATTGTTTAGGGACTTTTTTCCTCTGTGAAAGAATACTAGTAAGCAGTGATATGCATCAAAACCCAAAAAACACTTAAAAGCAGTAAGTTATGTGTATGCTGGAAATACAGTCTTTTCCTGGTTTCTCACACCAACAGCAAATAAATAAATATTACAAAAACAAAATTCCAGAGATGCCACCAAAAAGTAAATGGACAGTGTGAGAGTTGGGATATGTCAGGGTGGACAACTACATTTTTCCATCCAAAAATAAAGGGAAAAAGGAAGGTATGTGTGAGTAGAAAATAGTTGAACTGAAACCTGCCTCATGCAGGTCTATGGATAGAATGTGTCAGAAACAAGGAAGAGATAAGTACAAGATAGTGCAAGTACATTCCCAAGGAAAGAGCATACCTTACATATTTGAGAAACAACACAGTAGCCAGTGTTCCTACAGTACTGTGAGAAGGAGATAGAAGCAAGCAGAAGACAGTTCTGTTGTGTATGTCACAGTGTGTATAACGAAGTTGAAGTTTATAAGGAACTCAAGTCTGTTCATTTAAAAATGCTTAGAGTACAGTGCAGTAGACAGTGAGAAAATAGATCCAGAGATCAGTTGCTTAAGAGTCAATAAGCAGAGACTATGAAATAACTTACAGTGTTCCTTTAGGACAAAGGTCCTCAACCTTCCTTATGATGCCTAACCCTCATGTTGTAGTGACCCCCAACCATAAATTTTCATTGCTACTTCATAACTATAATTTTGGTACTGCTATGAATCATAAAATGTAAATATCTGATATGCAGGATATCTGACATACAACTGCTCTGAAATAGTTTATCCCCAAAGAGGTTAAACCCTCAGGCTGAGAACCACTGCTTTTTTTTTTTTTTTTTTTTTAGATATTTTCTTTATTTACATTTCAAATGTTAACCCCTTTCCTGATTTCCTCTCCGAAAATCCCCTTTCCCATCCCCTCTCCCCCTGCTTACCAGCCTACCCACTCCCGCTTCCCTGTCCTGGCATTCCCCTACACTGGAGCATCGAGCCTTCTCAGGACCAAGGGTCTCTCCTCCCATTGATGTCCAACAAAGCCATCCTCTACTACATATGAAGTGGAGCCATGGGTCCCTTCATGTGTGTACTCTTTGGTTGGTGGTTTATTCCCTGGGAGCTCTGGGGATACTGGTTGGTTCATATTGTTGTTCCTATTGTTGTTCCTCCTATGGGGCTGCAAGCTCCTTCAACTCCTTCGGGCCTTTCTCTAGCTCCTCCATTGGGGACCTTGTTCTCAGTCCGATGGTTGGCCGAGAGCATCCACCTCTGTATTTGTCAGGTACTGGCAGAGCCTCTCAGGAGACAGCAATCTCAGGCTTCCGTCAGCAAGCACTTGTTGGCATCCCCAGTAGTGTCTGGGGTTTGGTGACTATATATGGGATGGATCCCCAAGTGGGGCAGTCTCTGGATGGTCTTTCCTTCAGTCTCTGCTCCACACTTTGAATCTCCTCCCATGGGTATTTTGTTCCCCCTTCTAAGAAGGACCGAAGTATCTATACTTTGGTCTTCCTTCTTGAGCTTCATTTGGTCTGTGAATTATATCTTGGGTATTCCGAGCTTCTAATCTAATATCCACTTATCAGTGAGGAACCACTGCTTTCTTACATATCTAGGATTTTATATTATAAATGGAATTCTAAAATGATTTCAGCTTTTGAAGAACCTCTATTTTTGTCAATCTAAATCCACTCCAGTTTTACCAGTTTGGTGTAAGACATTTTTCAGAGCAGATCATGTTCATACACTTAATTTGTCATGTCTCCTTTTTTAGATATAATTACTAATGTTTATATTTATAGTCAAATCCATTTTTAGCACACAGGTATGTGATTTTTCACAAATTTTTGTAACTACTATCTCTTGAAGTTGTAGAATTACCTGGACATAAGAGGCAGGAGTTCAAGACCAGCCTGTGCTACATGAGACTTTATTTTTAAGAAGAAAAAACTGAAAACATCGAAAACAGACCCAGCACCCACTTCAGTGTGATAGTAGACATCAAAGAATATAAGAGAGAGAGAAAGAGAGATGGAACTAGATTATCTGCTTTAAGCCCTTCCAGGAATGGCCACTGCATTCCTTTGAAAGGGATCAAAGTTTCATGCTGAAAATAGAAACTTCATATCATTTTGGTGGGAGAGTGTCTAATAGCTGGTGGATCTAGTCATAGTTGGAAACTTTTTAACTACCAGAGGTGTGGTTTTTTATATATATAAAACATGTCATTTTTGTCATAATGTAGCATTATCATAAGATCATTTATCATATTGCCTCTATGCTAAGATGTACCTAAATTCCTTTATTTACTGTTATTTTCATGTTTCATTTACTCATGGGTAATTGCCTAGCCAAATTATTTGTCTTCTGATTGTCATAATTTTACTCTTTTGAAATACTTACAAAATAGAAGGAGGCTCTTTTAGATGATTTCTTATGAATGACAATTGTGTTTTAAAAAGCAGTTTAGGGAGTACTTGTTACCTAATGTTATTCAAGTTATCCTGTGAGGTAGATACTGTCGCAGGCTTTATGTTTCTAGGCTGAGGCAGTTGACCCTAAATGAAGTGACTGAGTATAACATAGCTGGTGAGTTGGTGGGGTGACGTCCTTAGGTCCTGCTGTCCTGTGCTTCAGAATCGACTCCGTCTTTTCCTACTCAGAATGCAGTTCATGGTCTTTTAGAAACTCTTAAGAGTAGTCTTTGCTTTTTCTTATATCAAGCATGCTGCTTCCAGGGAGGTATCTGAAAACATTCAGATATAAAATTTGGCTGAACTTATTATAATTGTACCCTTTTTAGTCTTGAGTTGTTGTATATTTTTTTTTCTTGTTTCTTTCAGTGCTTTTGAAATTGTGGTTACTAATTGAATTGCTAGTGTTAAAACTTAACTTCTAATGTGTTTCTGCAGTATGTGACACTGAAAGAGATGCCTGCTGTGCTTGTTTTCAAAGATGACACTTATTTTGTTTATGATGGTAAGTTCTAATTGTCTTTGATGTTAAGTTTTAAAGCTTTAACTCGTATAAAGCCTTTCATAATTAAAGCATTGTTATAAAGGAGGCATTTATAAACGATTTTGTAAGTGCTACCAGTGTTGCATTTGGTAATCCGTGTACTTTCATCATTAGTTGCTGACAATGATTTTGTGTGTGTGTGAGTGTGCGTGAGAAATTATTAAGATTTCTTAAGAAATCTTAAGAAATGAGCTGTATTCTATTTCTAAGCATTAAATGTTCAGACTTAATTTCAGGAGGATAAGTTTACTTTCATTATACATAGATAAATAAAACATCCTCAGCAGAATGGAACCCTTATACCCTGTTTAGGTATTTCTCCCCCTCTGTCAGAAAACATTTCCTAGAAGTGAATATTTCATTTCATTTAAATTTTATTTTGGTATCTTTCAGACATCATAAAATGAATGACATAATAAAACCCTAGTACTCATAGTAATATAAATGGTTAACAGGACCTTACTGCAGTTGCTTTAGTTGTATTGTTTCTCTTTTGAAGCATTTCAAAGCAAATCCTAATGGCATTTTGTCAGTGTCTCATTAATCTTCTTTTTTGTAAATGTGGGCTATATTTTTAGCCTACTTGGTTATTGAACCACGGGGGAAGATAAAAGTATTTTCATTATTTTAGTCAAGGAACATGTTATTTTGATAACTGAGCTGAGAAAACTCAGCATCTCTATTTTTTTTTTTTTAACTGTGTTTAGTTGAACTAAGTTCTTGATATATAATTGTCATTACTGCATGCTATACATTAGGTGTATTCTATTACTTAGTAAAGTAAAAAACTACTTAATATTATATTGTTATTTTTATCCTTTAAATGATTTGTGCAATGGATAGTATGGCAGATAAATTCATACATCACTTGAACATTAGATAAGGAGATCTATGAACAGCAAGTTTGTTCACTGGCTCATTCATTCAGGGGATAGTTATTGAATGTTTACAATTATCACCAAACAGTCAAATGAACATGAGAGGAACTTGTGCATATAAAAATAGGAGAAAGAAAAGAACCCATATATGTGTCTTTACTTACATTCTTTTTTATTATGGAACTGCTAGCAGAAGTGCTCAGTCTTTGTGCCTGCCTAAAGAAAGTCTGTCTCCTTTCACCTCACTTCCTACTTCAGATGTCTTTGTGCCTGAGAGGGTATTGTGCATGTCCATCTTTGTTGCCAAATTTTGAACCTGCCTGAAGCCTTCAGGTGGACAATAGATCGCATAATACCTCAGACATTTAGTTATTTATGAATCTGGAACCATTTGGATACTACTACAGGGATAGTTTTTTCTGAAGAGTTTTAAATTCATCACGTTGTACAGCCCTTAGGAAATTTACTGTTACCATGGAATGAAGATCCTGGCCTAGTAATCAACTTGTAGTTTTAGGTTCCATTTTCTAATTTCTAAATCCAGCCCTAAATAATTTCAGTTTTTAAAAATTTATTTTATAGATTTGGTTGCTTAAGCTAGTTTATTTAGCAGTGTGACAGGAAAGGAAAAGCACTCCTTTCAGTCAGTGAGTACAGTGTAGTCGATAAAAGACCTTTACTTCTAATGGTTTCTTCATGCCATTGTCCTGTTTCCAAAAGTATTTCAGAACAATATTTTTAATCGAGATATAATTTCCTGTCTGCCTAGATAAGGAAGTATTTGATGTTGAAATGCAGCTAATGTATGTGTATGTTTAAGTTGTAGATATGAGAAAGAATTGTAAATAAGATAAAATCTAATAAGCAGGAGCAAAGAAATTAAAATACAAATTACCCACAATGATAAGAACCAGGTAACACCTTCACTAGGCTGTCATTTAGGAATATATGTTTTCATTTGATCATTTGTCACTATCTTTTCAATTTTGCTTTTCAAATGAATATTCAGTCTATAATAACTGTATTATAATTTTTAAATTTATAAATGGACTTTATTAATATATTACAAAATATACTTTATTCACTTTGCTAGATTGAGACATAACTATCTTGTACTATGATGTATTTCTTTTGCTTTGTTTCAAGAGTATGAAGATGGCGATCTGTCCTCGTGGATCAGCAGAGAGAGGTTTCAGAACTACCTTACTATGGATGGTTTTCTCCTGTATGAACTTGGAGACACAGGTAAGAAGCAGATGGCCATTGCTGTTTCATTATAGAATTTTTCTTTAATTGAATATGTATTTACTGGTTCTTTTAAGGCTGCATTTCCTAATCAAAGTAGACTTATGTTTGCTAGTTCTGCTTTCAAAGAATTGAGGCTTATAATACCATGGATATGTACCCTCATAAGATGATCAATGTAGCGAAAGAGAAGGCTTACTAACAACTGATGGTGATGAGGAAGACAGGGAATGAGGGAAAAACAACAAAAATCATGAAGCTACTTGTTAAAGTAAAGCCTTCTCACCGTCTTTTGAGGTCTGCTGTTACTTGTGAGTGGGAATCGGTCATATTGTTCATTGCTTAAGGTTTTGAGGTAGAAATTGACAAAGCAAGAAAATAAATAGAAGTATAAAAGTTTACAGCACATAGAAAGTTTAAAAGTTATAAGAAGTTTTCTTAGGAGAGTATTATATAAATTTGGACTAATTAAAAGTGGAACAATTTGAACCGGGCGTGGTGGTACACGCCTTTAATCCCAGCACTCGGGAGGCAGAGGCAGGCGAATTTCTGAGTTCGAGGCCAGGTTGGTCTACAGAGTGAGTTCCAGGACAGCCAGGGATACATAGAGAAACCCTGTCTCAAAAAACCAAAAAAAAAAAAAAAAAAAAAAAAGGGGGGACAACTAGGCAAAACAAGAGATTGGGGATTGCGTTAGCTGTAAACCAGTTCTCCCCAGAGCTTGGGGAAGGAAGTCTCACTGTGGAGGTCTGAGGGAAACGCTCACACCAGGTAGACGCCACACAGTCATCATGGGCAAGGGTGACCCCAACAAGCTGTGAGGCAAAATGTCCTCATACGCCTTCTTCGTGCAGACCTGCCGGGAGGAGCACAAGAAAAAGCATCCCGACTGGTCGGTCAACTTCGCTGAGAAATGCTCCGAGAGATGGAAGACCATGTCTGCAAAGGAAAAGTCGAAGTTTGAAGATTTGGCCAAGAGCAACAAAGCTCATAACAAGGAGATGAAGAACTATGTTCCTCCCAAAGGGGATAAGAAAGGAAAAAAAAAAGATACAAATGCTCCGAAGAGACCACTGTCTGCCTTCTTCCTGTTTTGCTCTGAAAATCGCCCAAAGATCAAAATTGAACACCCTGGTATCTAAGTATCTATTGGAGATACTTAGAAGAAACTGGTTGAGTTGTGGCCTGAGCAATCTGCCAAAGATAACTGTATGAGCAGAAAGCAGCTAAACTAAAAGAGAAGTACAAAAAGAATATTGCTGCATACCGTGCCAAGGACAAAAGTGAAGCAGGAAAGAAGGGTCCTGGTAAGACAGCAGGCTCAAAGAAGAAGAATGAACCAGAGATGAGGAAGAAGAGGAGTAAGATGAAGAAGAAGAGGATGAAGAATAAGTGGCTGTCCTAAAGTGTGGAGTGTATGTGCTCAGGCAATTATTTTGCTAAGAATGTGAAATTCAAGTGCAGCTCAACATTAGCTTCAGCATAAAAACTGAACAGATTTTTTTATACTGATGATATTCTTTGTAGAGAAAATACTTTTTAAAAAGTTTGTAGCTTTTTCGGGGGCTATAACATACAGTTAGATTTAAAGCTTTTAATGTTGAATGTTTCTAAATATTTAATGGTTTCTTTAATTTCTTATGGTAGCAAAAAAAATTTTTTCATAGGAATTTGTATTACCAGAAAAAAAAATTTTAGGATGTTACATTTTGTTTGTTTGTTTGTTTGTTTGTTTTAATTTGTAATAAAATAATGCTTTTTTTTTTTAAGTGGGACAACTATTGTTACCACTTGTGTCTCCTCTCATGGTTACATGGTCATGAAATGGAAATGCAGTTGTAGGGAAGAGATATTTGAAAACTAAATAAAAACAAGAATTAAGACTAACTAGTACATGAAATACTTCAAGAAATAATCCTTATGGACTGTTGTTTTCAACAGAAAGCTAACAGTAAGTTGAGATTATATAGTTAGTATTAGAAATGTAGTATGCAGCCTGAGATTAGGAAAAGCATCAAAATAATGTACCGTGACACTAATTTTTTTAACTTAACCCTACATTTGTATTCCTTCCCCAAGTGAAATAATATTTTAGTATGTTTAGGTATATAATTTCATTTAACTTTCTTCATAAATCTGAAAGACTTGTTTTCCTAAGATGAGAGTTTCTTGAAGTTCAGTTACATAGGTCGTACACAGTGGTATCTCGACTTTGTCCTCCAGGGCTTGGTACCGTGCTGAGAACATAACATATTCAACCCAAATCAATGCCACCAGAATACCACTGCTCTGTTACTACACTGTTCTACCCTCCTGAACATTATCAGTAGGCATACGAATTACTGGCATATAAATTTCTGTTTTACTACTACTACAGGAACAGTATGTCACTCAAATTTTATTCTATATGCCATAACTGGTGAAATTGTAACAGAAAATTACCACACAAAAATCATTTCCTTAGTGTTATAAACTATTGTTTTGTGGTTTTTTTTTAAGCAACAATGTTTAGTAAACTTTTTAAAATAAATGTCTTCTTTATGGTGTAGCTTTCCACAAATACTGTGTCAGTCTTTGGATTGTATAAAATTTAATAGAGAAATTATAGAAAATGTATTATTATTTACCTCCTAGAGGTAGAAGAAATTTATCATTTGTAAGTAACTAATTCACTGGTCCAGGCTGCAAGCATTATACCATAAGATGTTGGGTTAATTTTATGTACTATATAAATGATGATTGGAGTTAAAGTTTAGAAAGATATTATGATAGTTCACATTTACAGGAGAAATATTTGACAAGTGTAATAATAGTTATACATATTCAGTTCAAGAAAATGAAGGTATTATTCTTAATTTCAGGAAAGCTTGTGGCCATAGCAGTTATTGATGAGAAAAACACATCACTTGAGCATACCAGGTATAGTTGCTTTGAAATGGATTTAAGCTTTAAGTGTCATCCAGATCAGCTCTTTGTATAATCTCTTTAGAGTATCTTGTTTTGTCTGTAGTACTTAGATAAGGCAACAGATATTGTAATGGGATAATTTAAACTTTTTAATTGAAGAGGTGAAATATTTATATATTTGTTCTTCCATAGATTAAAGTCAATTATTCAGGAAGTCGCTAGAGATTTCAGAGACCACTTCCATAGGTATGTGCATGTGTTCTGAAATGTTGTCCTTGTTTGAAAGGTTGTCTTTGTTTAATTTGGCATTACAGTGACGTAAACCAAAAGTTGTATCCCTAATCTTTAAAATTTAAATCTGACATCTGAGATGCTCTAAGGGCTAAATGCATGCATGAACTCTGACATGACACTAAGCGGAAAATTCCACACCTGCCATGATAGTAGTCAGAACACAAAATCACTTTTATACAGTTGTGTGAAATTTCCTTCAGGATATGTGTATAAGGTATATATGGGGGGAAAACTTGAATTCTGTAATTAACACTTTGGTTCCTGCCCTAGGGAGCTCATCATTTATGTGAAAATGTTCCAAACCATGAAAATTTTCAGAAGTTTCAAGCATATTTGACCCTAGGCTTTCAGATAAGACAGTCCATATGAAAGGTGAATCAAGAATTGATTGACTTGGAGCTTCCCGTCAGCATAAGGATACATGCATGCCACATCTTTCAAGTTAGAGTAGCTTCATTTATATTTCATCCCATTCGTGCTTCCTGAGAGTGTTTGACATATGTTTTATGGTAGGAAAATATGGACATAAATTTGTAAATTGGAAACAATTTAAATGAACAGTCACATGTTAGGTAGATGATTATAACAAATTTTCAGAAAAAAATTAATAGAATGAAACATTTACTTGAGAATAAGAATTTTTGCTGTATTTCAAATGTTTGGGTTTGTTGTTGTTATCAAAAACAGCAATAGAAACTTCTAGGATTCATTATTTTCTTCATATTTCAAATCTACCAAAAGCTCATTGTGCAATTCTCCTGGTACAAGGTAGCTGATCTTTTCTAAGTGGTCCTATTTCACAGTAAATCACCTTTCCTAGTATTTTACTTGCAGCACATTTCTTCTCTGCCTTTTAAACCTGTATACAGTGAGGTGATGTCCAGGGTTATTGCTGCTTGTGTACTTGCTTATTAATAGAACATAATCTTAGAACATAGGGGTTTCTATGTTCATTATTATATGCTTACCAATTTCTGGTTTGTACTGTGTTCCATTTTTCTTTTAATCTAATATTGTCCTCTTTCCTTCTTTCTCTTTTGCTGCTGTGTTTCAAAGAGATTTTCAGTTTGGCCATATGGATGGAAATGACTATATAAACACTTTGTTGATGGAGTAAGTAAAGTGTTGATGGTTTTGATAGCAGTTTTTCTACTTTGATATCTAGGGAGTGACTTACTTAGCTGGAAAAAAGCATACCAAAACTACTTGTCATTTTCTGGTGCTGACCACATTATAGATAGCCATGGTGAGCCATCATGTGGTTGCTTGGAATTGAACTCAGGACATCTGGAAGAGTAGCCAGTGCTCTTTACTGCTGAGCCATCTCAGTAGCCCCAGAGATTTAATATCATTCTTTAGTATAGAAGATAATTTCCCACTTCAGCATTATAACTTAGTGTTCTCAAATCATTCTATAATGTGTAACATTTGTAGTTTTTATAATATAAGCTTTAATAATTAAAATTAGTATTATTATTAATTAATTATTATTAAAATAGGTAATTATGGTCTGGTAAGGTTGTTCACTATATAGGCACTTGCTCAGAAGCCTGACAACTTTAGTTTAATCCTTATATAGAGACCCAGTTCCTGAGGGTTGGCTGACTTCCACAATAATTATTAATACTTGAAGTAATTGACACTAGTATTTTTTCAATTTTAAAAATCATCAATAGATTGATACACATGTAGAATAAATTTTAGTTATTTTTACCCCCATTTCCTCCTATTTTCTCCCACATTTCCCTCTGAAACACTTCTGCCCAGTATGTCTGACCCAACTTAATTTAATTTGAGTTATTTGCATGAGTGTATGGTAGGTTATTGCTTGGAGCATTTGTACCATCAGTGAAGAAAATGATAACCTGACCCAACAGCTATTAACTGCCAGTAATCACACAGGAAGGTATAGGACTTCATAGTCTTTCCCCACCCCACCCCCCATGCAAGGTACAATGCTGGCAGACTAAGTCTCATGCAGAACTTGTGCAGATAACTATAAATTCATACGTGCAACAGCTTTACTATGTGCAGAAGTCAACTTTTTGCTGCACATCTCCCCATTCTCTCTTATATTTTTTTCCTCTTTCATCCTCCTTGCCAATTGTTCCCCAAATCACAATAAAGTTTTAGTACAAAAAAAAAATTAGTAAAAGAAATTCATATATTTCTTATTGCCCACTTATTGTTTATAGAAGTTGTAAGGTTGATCTTATATAAACCTAAGAGAAAAGATATTCTGTATAGTCTTATAGAAAGAATACCCTATAATAGAAATATAGTTTTTGCAGTACATGTGATAGGAATTTGATAAGACCCTTTTTTAAATCTTCAGTGAGTAGATAGATTTATTTAAAAAAAAATGTTTTGCAACATTGCACAGCAGATTTGTTTCGATAACTAACATCATCTGAAATGATAGTATCTAACAGTAAACCCTTAGTTTACATAGTTTAATCAGTTGTGAAATAGTAAAAGATCTGAGCTCAGATTACCGTCACAAGATCATAGCTTGAGTTGTTAGTTTGAAGGGTATGATAAGTTTTAGTCTTTTGGTTTTTTGGTTTTGTTTGTTTTGTCTCTGACAAATACATGAGGGAAACATTTTAAAGGAGGTAAATTGGCTCCAGTTTATAGGTCTCAGACAATGTTGGTGGGTTCCATTGGTTTCAGTTTAAATGAGGCAGAGTATCATGATAACTGGAATGTGTGGCTGATACTCCTTATCTTAGGTGACCAAGAAGTAAAAGTAGAGGAAAAGGAAAGGAAGCAAGATAATCTAGCTAGGCTTAACTGTTGAAGATTCCCTGCTTACAAAGATAATATCACCAGTTGAGGACCGAGCCTTCCACACATGAGCCTGTCCAGGCCACTTCATATTCAGGTCATAACAATAGGGCTTTCTGTGCTAGGGTATGATCCTCTTTGATGAATTTTTAAATATATTGGAAAAAATATGTATCCTATTGTTGGGTAGAGTAACAGTAGACTAGAGAATTCACAGTAGTGTTTATTCAACATGTATATAATATAAAAGGTATCATTCTAGTCGGGCGGTGGTGGCGCATGCCTTTAATCCCAGCACTTGGGAGGCTGAGGCAGCCTGGTCTACAAAGTGAGTTCCAGGACAGCCAGGGCTACACAGAGAAACCCTGTCTCGAAAAACCAAAAAAAAAGAAAAAAAAAAAAAAACATTCTAAATGTTTAGCTTGAATTTTCTCATGTAATTGTGTAGCAAGTTAGGAATTATTAATTTCCATATTTTATAACAAAAAGTATTTACATGTAAGATGCTAAATTTCTGGACTAATATCTTGCGATATTAAGAGAAAGTGCCAGAATCAAACAGTATGAGTCTAGAGATATCTTCTTGCCTATCTGGGTTTCTGAGTACCATCTAAAGTAGGGCTAAATGTTATCAGTATTGCATATAGTATGATTCAGAAATTTATACTTTGCATAGCACAAATTTTATTCTTATATTTAATCACTGCTACTCAGGTGTTGGTTTTTAGGTTATTTTCATACAATATTAGTTTATGATAGATTTTATGCAAACTTTGAAAAGTTCTTGTAGACCACAGTGGTAAAGATATTAAAAATCTCTTTTCTTCTCTAACTATAGCTCCTAAGATATAAATGAGGAGTAAGGTATTTGTTATTGCTATGCTTAATATAAGTTTTGATTTCTTTCTTTTTTTCTTTTTTCTAGCGAATTAACAGTCCCAACAATAGTTGTACTGAATACTTCAAACCAACAGTACTTTTTGCTAGATAGACATATTAAGGATGCGAGCGACATGGTCCAGTTCATTAACAGCATTTTGGATGGTACAGTACCAGTAAGTAATTCAGGTCCATTTCAGAGGGATAAATGGGAGAAGGCAGAGGAGAAACTAGCAGTTCTTTACCTTTAATCCTGAGAAGATAGGGCTAGGGTTAGAGGGAATCAGCTTCAGCCCACTGCTTTCTCCTGTCTCAGTCAGCCTATTAGAAAGTTTTTGTATGACAGAGGCTCACAGGTGCAAATGTCCCTTGAAGTGTTACTTGAGACACCTTTACTTGTCACAGTAATGGGAAAAGCCTCTAATGTTGGACTAGAGATAGTAAGAAATTTGTGATGTGGGATAATAGATTTTAGAGAATTTACCCTTTTGGATCAGTTGAATTAAGGACAACTGAAATAAGTTAGCAGAAATTATTTTCTATTTCCTAATAAAAGCTGTGAACAATCACAGTTTTTCAACCATCAAGAAATGTATTGAGGGCTGGTGAGATGGCTCAGTGGGTAAGAGCACCCGACTGCTCTTCCAAAGGTCCAGAGTTCAAATCCCAGCAACCACATGGTTGCTCACAACCATCTGTAATGAGATCTGACTCCCTCTTCTGGAGTGTCTGAAGTCAGCTACAGTGTACTTAGATATAATAATAAATAAATCTTAAAAAAAAAAAAGAAATGTATTGAGAATCAGAGGTTCAGAAAAGAGTTCTAAAAATAATCATGTGAAAGAATTGTCATAAAGACTATACGATTTTAATTTTCTTATTGTAATATTTCTCAGACTACCTATAACTCATATTAACAGACAAAAAAACCTGCTCAGGTGTGATCAGCATACATCTTAATTAAGTGGGGAAAAAAAATCCAGAAGGATCTTTGTTGCTTTGATGATAATTTAATTACTGTTTTCTTACATTTTTGTTTTAAGTTTTATACAAACTTTGAAAAGTCAACATTGCATACCTATCATAGTTTAAAGTCAGTAAATTTGTGAAACTCCCTCAGTTACATAGCAAGTAGCAATATTGGTATTGTGTAGAAATGGTATTTTGATCGAAAGAAATTGAGTTGTAGTGGTGTGAGCCCTTTTGTTTGTGATTTAGTAAAACCTGATCAGACTTTCATAACAGATTTCATTAGTCCTAAAGTTTAGCAATTCAAAGAATGGGCCAGACTTCTGGGATAGCTAGATGCCAGGGTTTGATATCCCCAGGAACTTTTCTCTGCTTCTCAGCACTCCCTGTTAAGCTCTGTCTGCATGAGGGTGTTCCTAAGTAGTAGGAAAGTTTCTGCCTCAATGTGGCCAAGCAACCCAGAGAAATTCAAATCTTGTCCAAGCCTGGTGAAGGTGGACCAGCTTCAACAAACCACAAAGATCATGAATAAAGGCAGAATGAATTTTAGAATATGTTAACATGATAAGATAGGAAAGGACAAAAGAGGGTCTTAACTATTCAACATGAATTTTGGGGGTTACATATGTAATATTTTATAAGTCAACTTTTACGTCCAGTTACATGATTATGTAACATAAAAATGAACTACTAATATGTGCATAATGTTTTATTCTTATTAAATTGAAGGCCCAAGGAGGTGATAGCATTTTTCAGAGATTGAAAAGAATAGTATTTGATGCCAAATCTACAATTGTGGTAAGTTCTGACAGTATCTTCAATAGCTGAAAAATTTGGGGTTTTCAATCTGCTCTCTCTTTACACTTGCCTTCTTTCTTTTGCACTTTATTTCTCTAAATTGCTGGCTTAAATTGTAGAATCAAAATGTGTCTGTAATTCTCTAACAGTGTCTTCCGTCATTTGTTCATCCCAGCTGTCTTGCTAGCTGCTCCATGCTGCTTTTCATTTGTTGAGATCAAGGCAACCATGAAAATGTAGCTAGCCTTCTTTATTGATAAGGAGTAAATTTGAGTAATCTGAATAAATCCATACATAGCATCCATCTGTTTAGCAGTCACATTTGTTTTCCTGTTTCCACCCAAATGGATTAGCCACTTGCTATTTTGTCCACCAGCTGCCCTCATTTTCACCTAAGTCCACACCTCCTCTCAACAGTCTACAGTACATTCCTCATACCACTACACAGTGTCACAGTGGCCATCAGTTCTGAGTACTCTCTTTCCCCTTTCCTGTGATACACATCAGAAGATCCCATCCATCTGAGTACTTTCCTTACTGGCTTTTAAATATTGTTGAGGCTTTTTAAGGCTAGGGCTAGTTGTCATAAGTTACCTTGCTCTGCTTTTTTCTCACTCATCTTTAAATTTCCCTCTTACTCTGAATCAATCCAAAATGGTCTTTTTGTTTTCTGGATTCCTCCAGAGACAAAGACCCAACCCATGAAATACATCTTACAGTAAAACTCATTCAGTAAAATTATTTTTCTGACAACTGAGGAAATAACACATAACATAAAATGAACTAGTAAGTTAGTGTGGCTTTACTAGCAACATGACTCAATGTTAAAATGTCATGTGAAGAGAATATATATAGGGCTATAAGTAAATGGCTCTGTTAAGAGCTGGTACCTTTTTACAGGAAATGAACCCAAGTCATTTCCAACCTACAGGAGATCTGACACCTCTGGCCTCCAGACACCTACACACACACACACACACACACACACACACACACACACAAATAATTAAAAGCTTTTAAAAAAACAAAATCATAAGAACATGTATATATAACTCTTTATCAGAAAGAGCCCACAAGCAATTTCCTAGAGTTCGACATAGTAACAGTAATTATCTAAGAGGTATTTATGGGTAATGTGAAAAAAGACAGATCTTTATTAAGTACTGTTTGGTTACTTTTCCTATTGCCCATCGCCAATTCTGCACACTCACATGTGCATGTAAGAGTGTAGAGTTTTTATTTAGTCTTTAACATGGTAGGAATTGCTTGGGTTTTGACATTAATTTATTGAAACTGAGTTCAATAGCAGTGAGGGGAATCTGTTGTGGCCTTAAATTTACATCATGTATTTTATGTCAGGGTTCCATTCAAGTGCATCTGTATTCTCTACCCACAGTCTATATTCAAGAGCTCTCCACTTATGGGCTGCTTTCTTTTCGGGCTGCCACTGGGTGTCATCAGTATCATGTGCTATGGAATCTATACAGCTGACACAGATGGAGGCTATATAGAAGAACGATATGAAGTATCTAAAAGTGAAATGGAAAACCAGGAACAGATAGAAGAGAGCAAAGAGCAAGAGTCCAGCAGTGGAGGGTCTCTAGCGCCTACTGTGCAAGAGCCCAAAGATGTATTAGAAAAGAAGAAAGATTGAAACTTCACAGATAAAAAATATTTGATAGAATGTCAAGTTATTAAAGAGTATTTATTGAATTTAGAGATTTAATCATGATCTATTTACAGAAGAGAACATATTCTTTGTATTTTGCTAATAACAACTGCATGAATTAAAATAATTCTTCCATAAGTAGGAAGATGTTTGGAACAAAGTGATGAACAGTTTGTCCAGAACAAAGCCAGATCATTGTATCAGTTACTTTACAGACGCCCATTATATACACACTTCTCTGTGTGCCTGTTCTATGACAAAGTAAAGAAGCTTGGACAGAATATTAAATTGACCATTAATGTGGAAGATGTGTTTTTTGCAAAGAGAAATAGTACTTTCACCTACTGTATCAATTCTCCTATATTTTGGATAAAATTTATATAAACAAATAAAGTCTTTAAAATTTAGACATTTTAAGAGGACTGGTAACATTTTCTGTGTATCAGATTTAAGGTTCTGAGTTTAAAACTAGTGTTTTTATATATAGCATAGTGATTTTATTTTACTAGTTGTTTTTAAAGGAGAAATGTTACTTTTTTACTTATACTCTGTTACATTATTATGATAATGGCATATAACCCTATGAAGTGGGTGAAGAATCTTGTAATTGACTTTTAAAAATGACCACGGTATTCGGAGAGTGGTGGCTTCAGCCTTTTCCTGTGCTGTTTAGTAGAGTGCACTGTCCACCACTGGAGGAAGGAATGGCCCTCTTAGTATATCTTGATTTTAGCCAAAGCAGCCTAGTATTTTGTTTTGGTTTTATTTTATAGCTTGACATTACTTCTAATATTTCTGTTAATTATGAATGCTTTCAGAAGTAATATAAATCATGTTTTTATGATATATAAACTAATAATTTAAAATTTACTGCCACACCTCTATTGTGGGAGGCCATAACAGGTTGGTGATATAATCAACATGTTAAATTCAGATTTCATGAACAAGGGGAGAGATCCTAGTTCCCTTCTCTAGACTCAGC
This sequence comes from Mus caroli, assembly GCF_978045245.1. NCBI lineage: Eukaryota > Metazoa > Chordata > Mammalia > Rodentia > Muridae > Mus > Mus caroli. Next base: position 88,431,787 of record NW_028227274.1, read on the forward strand.
TTTGCCTCTATGACAGTCACAACCTCGCATCTTTCATCAGAATGCAGTTGTGTCTAAGAGTGGGTATTTTGTGATAATGTTTACTATAGATTAGTTTGTTAATTTTGATGCCTTCATTTTAGCTAATTTCAGAATTTTTATTAGGTAATGTCTAGGTCCTGTTCTTTGAGTATCTTAGAGTGTGTTGAAAGGATCCGCTGAGCATTTACAAACATGGTTTGTAGCTCTAACCCTGAAGTTACTTGGGGACTTTGCTTTGGTTGCCAAGGGAGCTTCTGGTTTCTGATGCAGTACTAACCAGTATTGCATCATATTAATGAATTAAAGCATGTATATCTGTAGAGCAAGAGAATTGCTAATTATAGTCTGTGCCCAAGTATTCTTTTCATATTTAAAAGCAACCATTTTTAATATTTAATCACCCATCATTAACTTTATTGATAATTGTGTATGTATGTAGTCATGGGGAATGTTCAGAAAATAAAAGAATATTCTCAAATGGAAACTGGAGATAAGCACTGTTAAAAGTTACTGTAACAAACTCCTCTATAGAATAAACTTCTTAGACTCTTTGGGAAGCTTCATGGTAGTGGTCCCAATGGTCAAGCCTTATTGCAGGAGAAAAGACCTGAAGTCTGTACAGATGCCTCATTAATGATAATGTGTGGTAAGAAGAGAGACGTGAAGAAATAGGGAGTGCCACTATTACATTTTATTATTGTTTATCACTACCAAATGTTAAATGTATCTTGTCTGGTCAATCATCCTTGTAAATAAGTTCTCAATAGGAAAAAAGAGTAAAGCACAGCTTTGCATTAATAAACATATGCACAGAGGTGATTCATTGTATTCTGAAATAGTTTTCTTTTTGAATGAGTGCTTTGGTTCTCTGTTGTGAAACAACTTTATATCAATCCTCATATTCTATTTGTACTTTTATAATGTGCATTAGGGAAAAATGTGTAAGTGGTTTGTAAGTAAATAGTTTTATTTCTTTTTGTATTAAACTTTTGATTTTTACATGTTTCTTTTTGAGGATATTTTTATTTGCATTGTCAGAGTGCTCACATAAAAAAAGAACATAAAATTTGCTCACTCATGTGCTTTTCTTTTTAATGTGTTATCAGAGTACTATTTGCTTTTATCAGGAGAACATACTTTAGAATCAAGGCAGCTCTATTCATAATCTAAGAAAAAATTGATCCTCTAAATCCCTTGGTTAGATACCAACAATAGAATCCTTTCAGGAAATTGGGATTCTACCTTTTTTTTTAAAATGTGTCAAGTTTTGATTTCTGAAATTCAAAAACATAGCTCATAGGTCCTCAACATTTAAGAGTATTTCAGAGGATGCATGCTTAGCCCAACATCCTCAGCACCTCTGTTCTGAAATCTTTGTTGTGTTTATCAATATTTTTATAGTTTCTTATGTCTGAAAATTGTTTGATGTTTATTAGATCTAGAGGTTTTTACTCAAAGGACTTCTGAAACCTGGTTTAGAAATAATGTAAAAGATGCCAAATGAGTAAAGGTGATGGAAAGGTCTTTTGAAGAGCTGAAGCGATCATTTCTGTTTACTCAGTTTTATTGCCCATGATGTTTCTAATGTTTTGGCTTGGTAGGTAGCTCTAAATTTTAAGAAAAGAATCATTTCCAGCATTGGGGACACAGAGGCAAGCGAATCTCTGTGAGTTCGAGACCAGCCATGGCTACAGACATACCCTTTCTTGGGGAAAAATATATACATTTTTTTTCATCAGTGTTTCATGAGGAAATGAACCGGGGGGGGGGGGGGGCGGGGGTGGATCACTCAGCTATTCTTATATAAAAATTGTTAAAACAAGTGTGAGATATTAAGACTTAAGTAACAGGACTGAGTTTGCAATTTTATTTTTACAAATATATATTTTTTCTGAATGAGTCTAAGTTCCAAGAATGAGAATAATAATAATAATAAATAATAGTTAATAATGTTCTAGTTTGGGCTAAGCTATAAAAGTTTTTGAAAGACTTTATTACTACTAACTTGTTTAATTGTGATACTCTGCCTTATGACACCAGTTGGAAACCTTTGTTTTTCTAAAATAAAGTAATTAAAAACATCATTGCATAATTGCTACCTTTAATATGTGTTTTTCAGAAATTTGCCACATGACTAATCTCTAAACAAAATCAGAAGCTACAACTAATAATATTCCACACAGTACTTTCCTTTTATTAAGACATAGTTTATTTAAAATTACAGAACCACAATTTTAGATTTTAAGCAGGCTTGGAAGTGAATTGTAGATTAATTCCTTATACCCAGAACCCCAGCATCACTTGGTTAGTTTTAATTTTATAAGACCTAATATGTTTTTTAAATATTATTTTTTAAAAGGATACCTCAGCTTTTCTACAAAATTTAAAGTGTGGTGGATTTGAGTTTTGTATTAATAAATTATGATCCTGGACACCATACTCTTCTAACCTCTCACTTTCATTATTAATGAACAGGGAATTTAAAGCCTTTGGGGTCCGGGTGGAAGGCACTGTTTGCATTTGATTTTTAATTATTTTGACATTAAAGTATACATTTTGAAACATCTTTTACACAACTAACCTCTCCCACTTCTGAATTACCTATAGCTTGAGGATAATACCACCTATCTCTAGATTATGAAGGTTAGATGAATTCATGACTGGCACACACCCACAGCTCTAACTGACATTTACAGTTTAAACTTAACTGATTTCTCACTTCATTTAGAATTCTATCATTGACCTCAGGGAGAAGAGAACTTCCATTGTCATGTGAAGTCCTGATATGTTTAAGTTTTGTGAAATTTTTGAATTCTAGCATTTTATATAGTGACAGGAAATATTTTAATATTAAAATTAAATACAGAAAAGTCTCTGGCCTTTATGCTTTTTAAATGAAATGATCACATGCAAAGTATAACCAGATATTAATTAATATATGTGAATATCTTATTTAAACTTCTATGCAGTTTAGGCAGTTAGATGCAGGTATATCACTGGAGGTAGGGTCTGAGGTTTCAAAAGCTGCTGTGGATCAGGATGTTACTCTCAGGTACTTCTCCAACACTATGTCTACCTGCCGGCCACCGTGCTCCTCAATGAGGATGTCTCCTGAAGCTGTAAGCAAGCCTGATTAAATGCTGCTTTTTTTTTTTTAAGTTAATATGGTTGGTTGTATTGTTTCATTACAGTAATGACAACCCTAAGATAGTCTTGTTCTGTCTCTGGGAGAATACTTTGGACAGGTGAGCTGAGGAAGTAGGTTGAGAACAGATTAACACACTGAAGTGCAGGCATTTGCTGTGTGTATATAACATGATATTTGAATTGCTTTAGAAGAAAACTTGCTGAAGTGATACTTTCTTGTCTTTGTGGAATAGAAGGAAAATAGTTTGCTCCAAGTGGAAGGAAATATGTAATCTAAATTGGACTGGTTGTAAATAAGGGGGTATCTCCTTTGTCATGGTTTAGAGCCAAATTTCTGGACAGTCCTGTATCCTAGCATCCTAATCTCTAACAGGCCTGCTTAGCATACTACTTATCTGTGGGATGTTTTAGAGGCAGTACTCCCTCAGCTAAATTCTTGGTGAGGCAATCTCCTAAACATTGGTAAATCCTTTACATTATCAATTATATTCTTTTACATCACAGCTTAATACTGGAGTACCTAACACATGGACTGCCTTTTACAACCTCCACAAATTAACTCCAAATGGATCTTACACCAAAATATCAAACTTAGAACTTGTAGAAGACACTAGAGAAACTAGGGCTCACCAAATTTGGTATCCTGCCAAGGATGCTTCTACGCACAAACCGCTGTTCCAAATGCCCAGACACAGTCCCCATAAGTGAAGTTATTCAGAGACCACCGCCTGTTCCAGAGAGTGGTTAGAACCACACCTCACAGGTGGCCACAGCTTACCACAGGTTCCCACCCAGCCCCAGAGAGGACTCAACACAGCAGCTTCCCATGCTCAGCCAGCTGCTTTTTGAAAATGTGGACAGTGACCCTGTGCTAGCCACTTCCTGATTTCAGAGCTTTCCTGAACTCCCCTCACATCACCCACCATCAGAGTTCAGGGTACCTCTCACCATACCAGAAAGAACACCTTGCCTAGTCTGACTGGCAGGTCTACCTGGAAGCCCTAACTGGCCAGTGAGTCTTGAGTGACTCTAGCAACTCCCTTAAGAATAGGAAAACCACAGCATATTGGTTCCTGGCCCAGGCTTCTAGTCCAGGTCCACAAATCTGCAGAGATTTGTATTTCAGTACTACTTGTGCCTATCCTCCAAATAGCCTGCCCATCTGTCTTCCCACCCAGTCCCTAGGAGAACCCACTACTCAAGCTTCCTCTGCTTAGCAGCCTGCACCCACTCACCATGTCTCAAAGACTGCCGGGGCTCCCCTCACAACACCCAGCAGCGGTGCTGAGAGCACTTACCATCAAACCATTCAAGCGTGCTCAATTACTAAGCTGAACCTACAACATTGAACCAGGAAGATCCTGCCTCCTCTGACGAGCAGGTCAGCCTGGAGACTCTGATTGACCAGTGAGTCTTGAGTGACTCAGCATTTCCTTTAGGGTTGGAGTGTGTTGAAGGGACACAGCATAGTGTTACCTGGCCCATACTTCCAGTCCAGAGCCAAACCCTTTCTATATCTACAGAGATTTGCAATTCAGTAGCACTTGTGCCTATCCTCCAATAATCTACCCATCTGTCTTCCCACTCAGGGGAGAACCCAACACTCCAGCTGCCTGTTCCCCCCTCCCTTTGTGCTCAGTGGCCCTGCGCTCACTAGGTGGAAACTTAAGAGATTGCCTGAGATCTCCTCACAACACTCAGTAGGCACTCCCCTTTCTTCCTCCTGGAATCAAGGTAGATAGCTTGCATCCCTTACTCAGCTTGCATTGGAGTTATTAATCTGTCCCACAAGTAGAAGGGTAATCAGAATATTAACAATTAAAGAGGGATTTTAGGAAACAAGAATTTTGTGGCTTTAGGTTCAAGTAAACTGCAGCTACTTCTCATCTGGTAGGTATGAGACAAGCCTGGGAGAAAAGCAGGAAACAGGTGACAAACACTATGGAGCACTATTGTTAGCTGGCACATCTTCCTTGGTGGAAGTGGGGGGGCGGGGGAGAAACCCACACACAGTTATATTACTAAATATTCTCTTGATGAACAGAATTGATAGAATGAATCCCTGTATATATGTTGAAAGTAGACTTATTAGAATGTCTCACAGTGCAACTAGTCTAACAGTGGCTATCTACCCATGGAAAATTAAAGCTGGATGTCTCAGTTGGTCTCTAGTATATACCAGAATTTCAAAGCAATAGACTCTTTAATGCTGGGGTTGGGGTGGGGGGGGCGGGGAGAGAGAGAGAAGGAGGAGGAGGAGAAGAAGAGGCGAGGAGGAGAAGAAGAAAGAGAGAGAGAAAGCAAGCAAGCCAAGTTCTACTTTGGAAGTAGACAAAAAGAACAAGCTACCATCTTCAGTGTCCTTTATTTATGTAGGCTGCCACCAGAAGCTGTGGCCTGTAGTAAAGGTGGATCTTATCACCTCAAAAATTCCAGATTAAAGAAGGGTTTTCACACATAAAAAACTATAAGAAAATCCCCCCACCCCCATACCCAAATTCTTTCAGTTTTAGTTAATTCCACATGTAGTCAGTTTGACTACTAGAAATACCCATCACATAAGACATGACAGAAGAACTGAGAAAGATTCTCCACCCACCACCACCCCAACCGCCGTGGGAGGCAAAGAGAGAATAGTAGTCATTTCTAAAGCAATGATTTCCTTCAAGAAAGGAAGCATTGGGATTTTACTGAGGGAGTCTAGATAAGTAGGTTTTCCTACTCCTACACAAGCTAAATTAGTCATTGTTGGACTAGTTGGACCAGACCCTGTGAAATATTCTAATAAATCCACTTTCTACATACATAGATTCATCCTATCTGTTCATCTAGGAACCTTTACTAATACAGCTCTGTGTGTGAATGTGTGTTTATCTTCCCGTTGAGGAAGATGTGCTGGTTAACAACAGTGCTCCACAGCAGTTTGTCATCTGCTTCCTGTTTGTCTCCCAGGGTTCTCATACCTACTAGGTGAAAACTTGCTGCAGTTTACCTAAGCCCAAGCCAAATTAAAGTATTTGCCAGTTTATTGGGGCAGCTCTCTAGTGGGTTCACTGATCCCTAGAAACCAGAGGGTTCACTAGTCCCAAGGAAGTCAGAGAAGTTGCTATGGGGACGGAGTTGGGTGGGGGGAGAAAAAGAGAGCAAGCAAAGCAAGCAGAGAGAGAAAAATGCAGAGGGGAGAGAGGGAGAAGGAAATTGGAGGAGGAAGGAGGGGGAGGAAAGGGAGACACATAGAGAAACAGAGAGACAAAAAAGCACAAAATGTCTCAATTATTTAGGAAGAGCTTCTGAGAGGTGAAAGCCCAGTGCCTGGGCTGGAAAGTGCAGGGTACAAGATGGGGTATGCCAGCCATGCCCTGTAACAGGTGGGGACTAAGGAGTGCTGGGAGAACCTGGAGGTCTGGCCACCTTTGGTGTGTGCAATGTGCACTTCAGCCACTTGTCCCAGGTCTGATCCCCACAGCCACAAAACAAAAATCTTGTTCCCCAAAATCTCTAATTGTTAATGTCCTGGGCACCCTTCCACTTGTGGGACAGATTGATAATTCCACTGCAAGTTGAGTAATGGGCTATGCAAGCTACCTGCCCTGATTCCAGGAGGAAGAAGGGAAAGAGCCTACTGAGTGTTGTGAGAGCTCAGGCTGCAGTCAGTACCTGAAGAACACAGGGTCACTGCTCACAAAGGGAGGAGCAGGGGGCTGAGCAGCAGGAGCTAGTGTGGTGAGCCTTTCCTGGGGCTGAGTGGGAACCAGTGGCCCTGTGAGATCCCGTGAGGTCCTACCTAAGCTACTCGCTGGACCCAGCAGTAGCTTCTGAATAACTTCACTGTGGGAGCTGCATCTATGCAGAGCATTTGGAAGAGTGGCTTGTGGGTAGAAACATCCTTGGCATAATGCCAAACTCGAAGAGCCCTAGTTTCTACAAGTTCTGCTTTAAAACACTTAATGTTAAGGTGTACAATCCATTTGGAGTTAATTTTGTGGAGGTTGTAAAAGTCTCGTGTTGGATAGCAATCTAATATCAAGCTATGATGTAAAAGAGTAGAATTGATGATATAAAGGATTTACTTTTTTTTTTTTGGGGGGGGGGTGTTTCGAGACAGGGTTTCTCTGTGTATCCCTGGCTGTCCTGGAACTCACTCTGTAGACCAGGCTAGCCTTGAACTCCGCCTGCCTCGGCCTCCCAAGTGCTGGGATTAAAGGCGTGTGCCTGGCAAACTGAATGTAGACCTTAGAAGCTACAGACGATAAGGATGATTTATAAACTAGTCAGGAAAAGCATGAATTGGTTCTACTACAAACCCAAGGATGTGCTTGCAAAGCCAATAACAAGGCCTAGGCCTTGGGATCTTTTCCTAAAGCCCCAAGGTATAGAGATAAAACAGAGCTCCTTTTCTAATTCCAGAAATATGCTTGGGAGAGCTGGTAATGTGTAGCCATCCATAGGTTAGAGGATGAACAGGGTTCACCTGAATTGAGGGTTGGAAATGAAAAGGGCAGGGGCGAGAAAAGCATGAAGCCAAGACAAGATTCTGATCAAGGCTCAAAGTTTAATATTCAGCACAGCGTATACAAAGGGAAAAACCACAAAACCCATCCCCTGCTCCACCTGGATTACGTTGAAGAGTGATGTCAGCGTGGCAGCCAAATCAGCTGAGTTCCCATGTGAACTTGCAACTGCAGTCAAGGCAGATGTCTCTATCCAGGCCAATAAGGCATTTCCTTCAAGGTCTGTATATCCTGCCTATCGTGGCAAATATTCAAGGTCTGCTTCTCCAGAGTCCCTTCCACCTGTCTGGTGAAGGTCTGCTTCTCCAATACAAGCTAGGGGGTCAAAGTAATGATCTGGGACCAGGGTCTTTGGAAGGAGTTGCTTCAGATTCTGAGAACACAACTTCCCACTGTGGTTATCAGTCCCAAGAACACTATAGGCTTGGTCAGTAATGTTTTTGAGATACACTGAGTTCCACTTATGCAGCACTGTTTGATTAGACTCCTCCTGAGTATGTCCCATTGTATGATGTTTCTACTGACATCACAGTTTCTTCATGTTTCTGTTGACTTTCCCGTTTCCTTTGATTTTCCCCATGTAAGTAGTATAAAAGATGGTATTTTTCTTCCTACCTCAGCTTTTATATTTTCTATCTTCTCCTTTTCCTATGTTTTTCATCATCTGGGACCTTTCACTTAGGACACTGTCATTAACCTGCTGTTTTAGGGCACTTAAGAAATAATCTTTGGAATATCTTTGCTGTGTAAATTTTCCATCTGTCTCATTGGCTAGACTTGCAGTCTCTGGAGAGTCCATATTTAAATTGTTCAAAGCATAACCTAGACCCTGAACCTAAAAGAGACTGAAGGGTGACAGCATACATGAAATACAAAATCCATCCTAGGCTGGCTCCTCTTTTAGCATTAACCAGTGTAGCTGGTCTTTGCTACTTTGTGATTTCTTCTTTTCCCCCACCCTTAATCCCCCTAACACCCCATTTCACCCCCTAACACCAGATAAGAGAGAAACAAGGATGGAGGGGAAAGAGATCCTTGAATCTAATTTCTTTCCTTGTACTGGACCCAATGGCATGAGCCAAACAGTCTCTGGTGTAGGAGTGAGGAGTAAAGCTAGAAAAGGACAAAAAAGATGCAAAGCCAAGAGTTAGATTTGGGAGGACTGCTGGTTAATTCTGCTGCTGCTGCAGCCTGCAGTTTATTTTTCATAGCCTTTTTATACCCCACAGTACCATGAAAGCAAAGTCATAAACTAACAGAAACAATTTCCTGAAATCTGTTCTTATCCAGAGACACTTCCCTATTCCTTCCACCAACATCAATAGAACTTTCAGTCCCTCGCCTTGAGCCCCAAGTGTACTGTAGTAACCCCCAAATTACTGATACTAGAGAGACTTGTGTTGTGTACAGTTTACCTCTGCATTCCCACACACACACCAGAAGCCCCCCTCCAGCACACACAAGCACAATACATAGACAAGCTGGTTTCTGTGCTGCATCCTCCTGCAGCAAGCATGGGGCTGCCTTCTCTCCCCTAGCGTTACAATGGCACTACCCATAAAACTCCCCCTTACTGAGGACATCCTGAGGAGAGAGCAAGAGACACCCTCCCTGCCTTTGTGTCTCCAAAAATCAACCCTCCTCCTGATAAGCAGCAGAACTCTCCAGGTGCCTGTTCTTGAGACCTTACAGAAATAACAAGCTCAAGGAAGATCAGAGGTCAGGTCACAGACAGTTACGACTAACCATAAAATTTTAGTCCCTGAACAGACACCCATTAACATGCCCTCCCCAGGCGGTGGTGGCGCACGCCTTTAATCCCAGCACTTCAGAGGCAGAGGCAGGCGGATTTCTGAGTTCGAAGCCAGCCTGGTTTACAAAGTGAGTTCCAGGACAGCCAGGGCTATACAGAGAAACCCTGTCTCAAAAAAAAAAAAAAAAAAAAAAAAAAAAAACATGCCCTCCCACTTCAGTACTATTCCACCAAATGATTACAGCCCTTTGTTCACCTTTTCTGTGAACATTCACTATTCCTAACTATACTGTATATAAACCCAGTGTTTTCTGGACTCAGAAGTGCTTGCCAGCATTCATGTGGTGAGTGCGAGGCAGGCGATCTAACTTGAAACAATAAAAAGACTCTTTTTCGAGTTGCAGTGGACTTCGAAATTCTTGGGCTCATCTGGGTTTCCTGTGGACTTGGCACAACAGTACCTCCTCTTATCATTCCATACCTCAGCAGGCTGGGAAATCTGCCAACAGACACTGACCCACCTTGACTCTGCCTAGGTACATACAAAGAATAGGGTCAGTTCTAAGACATAAACAAAGTAGTCAAGGAACAAGCAGGACATAACGTTCCCGTGGTCACTATATTCAGGGACTAATCACAATGATCAAGATATAAGGAACACATTCCTAAGCTGTATTTTTCTTGAGCTTACTTCCTTTTCCTAGCCCAGTGTCAAATATTCTTGCCAATTTCCTAGAATCCATACCAAGAGCTCTCCACACCTGGGAGAGTAAAAGATTCTAATAAAATACAATACTACCATATTTATGGTAATAAATGTAGTCATGGTAATAAATATGGTAATACCATATTTATGGTCATAAAACTTACCATATTAAGGCACTGTCTGCCCCTAGGGTAGAAGAGCAGAGCTGGGAAGGCCTGTGCTGAGTCACTAATCCTCCAATAGGGGAGCTACTACTGTCATGAGGCCCAGCTGAGTAGTCAAAATCCATGAGGGACTCTGGGCAGAACTTTCAGCTTTGGGCAGGCTAGCAATCAGGAAGAGAACCAGTGGGAGGTAGCTTGGATATTCTTTGCATATTCTTCTCTGGTGTTTCTATCTTTTTTTGTCCTATTTGGCTGTCCTCTCTTGGAGGTCTGCTCCTTTCTGAAGAAAAAACGGGGCCGGGGGGGTGGGGGGAAGGATTGGATCTTGGGGAGAGGATAGGAGAGGTGGGGGATAGATCCTGTGTGATGGTCACTGTCTACCAAAACAGAGTTAGAACTGTATCTATTGCAATCATACTGTCCCTTTCTTCACTATAACACTTTTCTTTGTTCATTATTACTTCCCTTCTTTGCACTTTCATTTAAGCAATATTGAATTAATTTTTTAATTGAAGACAGATTCTTCTCTCATATAATATATCCCCTCCCTGCCAGCTACACCCCACCTCTCCTACCCTTCTCTCCCCAGGATCCAACCCCCACCCCCTCGTTTCCTCTTCAGAAAGGAGCACACTTCCAAGAGAGGACAGCCAAACAGGACTAAACAAGATAGAAAAAGACAAACAGCTTGTTAGAGGCCTGCTCTTTAATATGGGGATGAGCCTAGTGGCTGGTTGTAAATCAGGGTTGTTTCCTTTGTTATAGTTTGGAGCTATATTACTGGATGTTCCTTGTGAAGAAACATATCCTAACATTCTAATCTCTAACAGGCTTGGTTAGCACACTACTTATCTGTGGGGTGTTTTACAGGCAGTCCTCCCTCAGCTAAATTATACGTGGTGTGACTTACTATACTATATCCTAACCATTAGTAAATCCTTAACCATTAGTAAATCCTTTATATCATTAATTCTACTCTTTTGCATCACAGCTTGAAATTAGATTGCTACCCAGCACATGAGATGACTTTTACAACCTCCACAAAATTAACTCCAAATGGATTGTACACCTTAACGTTAAGTGCTTAAAAACAGAACTTGTAGAAACTAGGGCTCTTCGAGTTTGGCATTATGCTAAGGATGTTTCTAGCCACAAGTCACTCTTTCAAATGCTCTGCACAGATGCAGTCCCCATAGGAAAATTATTCAGTGGCTTCCGCTAGGTCCACAAGGGACCTCACAAGCCATCTGGCCGCAATTTACCACCCAGCCCCGGGAAAGGCCCACATCAGCTTCTGCTGTTCAGGCCCCTGCGCTCACAATGTCACACCTTCGGAACTTGCCTGAGCTTGCCTCCCAGCACCCAACAGCAGGGCCCAGAGCACAACCTTTCAAGCCTGTCCAGGTACTAAAAGCAATCTACCTCAAGGCACCTGGAAGAACCTGCCTCCTCTTTTGACTGGCAGGTCCGCTTCAACACTCTGATTGGCCAGTGAGTCTTAAGTTACATTAGCTCCTCCCTTACGGTTAGCGAATGCAGAAGAAACAGTGTAGGGATTCTCAGACCAGGCTTCCAGTCCAGAGCCAGACCTTTTCCAGAACTGAAGAGATTTCAGTAGCACTTGTGCCTGGCCTCTAATAGCCTACCCGTCTTCCCACCCAGACCAAGAGGATCCATCAATACAGTTCCAACTGCTCAGCCACCTGCTTCTCCCCTTTATAGGCAGTGACTCTCTGCTTACTGGGTCCTGACTTCAGAGATTCCCTGAGCTCTCCTCACAACACTCAGTAGGCACTTCCCTTTATTCCTCCTGGAATCAAAGTAGATAGCTTTCATAGCCCATTACTCAACTTGCAGTGGAGTTATTGATCTGTCCCACAAGTGGAAGAGTGCTCATAATATTAACAATTAAAGAGAGATTTTTGTAACAAGAGTTTTTGTTTTGTGGCTTTAGGTTCAGGTAAATTGCAGCTACTTCTCATCTGGTAGTGTAAGACACACACACACACACACACACACACACACACACCGCCAAAGCTGGGCCTCTGCTCAAGTCCCAGGATGAGCTGACCGGCACCCCAATGATTCGAGAGAAAACCACACCTGATGCAAACTGCAAGAGGCTTTATTATCAGCTAGCTGAAGACGAACACCTTCGGCCGCACCCGGAGCAATAACAGTAGGGGGCTTTTAATAGCTAGCTGAGGAATTGGGAGGAATTGGGAGGCTAGTTGGGAGGAGTTGGGCCACAGCTCTTGTCTGCCCGAGTGTCCTTGGTAAAATTACAATTATCGCATCTCTGGTTGTAAGGTACAGAAACAAAAAGGCTTTTTGCTGGCTGTAGAGAACAAAGAGCTTCTACCTGGCTGTATCCCCAGAGATCAGGGAAAACAGTCTTGGGGGAATGTTTTAGGGGCTTTACCTCCCAGGGAGAAATGCTCTAAGTCGTGGTCTCACATTCCCCACTCCTTCTAGTACATAGTTCTAATCTTAGAACTAGGGAAATTGAACCTCTGGCCCAGCTGCCAAACAAAGCCAGCCAACATGAGGTTGCAGCTATAGGATTTGTAACATTGAGAGCCTCAGAAGCCCCTCTAATGAGACTAAAGAGTCTCTCATCAGTGGTAGGAGGGAGGGAGGAGATTCCTATGCTGTGCCTGGTGAGTGTGAGCAGGGCCAGGCCAGTGGCAGGTTAGGGCAGGCCTGGGCCAGTGGGGAGGGTCTGGGAGGGGGAGCCGGAGGAGCGGCAGGGCTTGTCAGAAGCACCAGGTTGGGTCCTTTCCATCTGGGTTCAAGGTTGCCGGAATGGTGGCACCAGACCAGGACAGAATCCCCTATTTGAAATTTATGTGGCACCACAGTGGTTCCTGGTTCATATGTTTGTTTGTTTTTTTCAGCAATTCCCAGGCATCTTTTCTGACCAGTTCTAGGGCCTTCAAGCGAGCTAGCAGGGGTTGGGAAAAAGGAACATCAGGGTCAAACATTCCCCCTGCTTCTGTTAAGGGGGGACAGTCTCCCATGGAGGAGTTCAAAGGGTGTAAGTTTAAATTTCCCTGGGGTGTTCCATACTTGGAACAAGGCAAAGGGAAGGAGAACTGTCCAATCTTTTCTGCCAGTCTCTAAAGCCAATTTAGTCAAGGTTTCTTTTAATGTTCTATCCATCCACTCTACCTGTTCTGAACTCTGGGATCTATAAGCACAACATAACTTCCAATCGATCCCCAATTGTCTGGCTAACCCTTGGCTTACCTGGGCAACAAAGAAGGGACCATTGTCTGACGAAAGTACCTTAGGGATGCCAAATCTTGGGAAATCTTCTCCTAATATCTTCTTTGCCACGACATTGGCGGTCTCCTTCTTAGTGGGGAAGGCTTTGACCCACCCTGAAAAACTGTACCGTACTTGGCTGGTTTAACTTCAGTAAAATCTATTTCCCAGTATGCCCCTGGCCGGTCACCTCTTAGCTGCCTTCCAGGGGCATTCTTGTGGTGCCCGGCATCTGTGAGGGCACAGACTTGGCATTTATTAACAATCTCCTGGGCAACATCGGGCAATCTTATAACAGTAGTTTGAGCTCTTAACAATTTCTTTGAGCTTCTTAGTTTTCAAGTGCATGAGCCGGTGTAGATTGGCTACATATTGTTGTCCTTCTTTGATGGGCAGGACCGAGCGACCATCTTGGGTCTTAGTCACTCCCTGGGGAGTATACCCACATATCTCAGGTATTTTGTCTATTAGTTCCTGATCTTCTGGAGTGTAATCAAAGTCTGCGTCTTTGAGTTCATAATGCTCCTTAAGTTCTTTATTTTTTTTCTCTAACTATGAGGATCATAGCTCCTTGGCCACCTGTTTAGCAGCCAGGTCAGCCATCTGATTTCCCTTCGCTATGGCATCATGGCCTTTCTGGTGACCGGGGCAATGTATGATGGCCAGTTTTTTGGGGCAAGTGTATGGCTTCTAATAGGCTCAAGATTTCTTCTTTATTTTTAATATCTTTCCCAACAGATGTGAGTAGCCCCCTTTGTCTATAGATTGTCCCATGTATGTGAGCAGTGGTGAAAGCATACCTGCTGTCTGTGTAGATATTGATGTTCTTCCCTTCTGCCAGCTGCAAGGCTTGGGTGAGTGCAATTAGCTCTGCTCTCTGGGCTGTCGTCCCTTCAGGCAAGCTGCTGGCCCAGATAGCTTGTTTTCTGTTGACCACTGTTGCCCCTGCTTTTCGCTTACCTTTAACCAAAAAGCTGCTATCATCCGTGTACCAGTTGGGGCAGCCTGACCATGGCTGGTCAGTGAGGTCTTTCCTAGTTCCGGTTTCTTCTGCCAGGATGTCCATACACTGGTGCACTGGTAGGGAGTCGTCGGCTTCCCGCAGGAAGGTGGCAGGATTCAGGATAGCAGGGGGTGCAAACTGCACTCTCTCAGTCAGTAAGAGGCTCTGATAATGGGTCATGCAAGCATTAGTCATCTAGCGATCAGGCGGTTGTCTAACGATGCTTTCTAAGGCATGGGGATGGGGGACTATAGTTCGTTGACCTAGAGTCAGTTTGTCAGCATCTTTGAGAAGTAGTTCCACAGCAGCGATAGCTTTAAAGCAAGATGGCCATCCACTGGCCACTGGGTCTAATTTTTTTTTTTTTTGACAAGTAGGCCACAGGTCGTTTTTATGGCCCCAGAGCTTGGGTCAGGACCCCTCTCGCTATTCCTGCTCTTTCGTCTACATAGAGTGAAAGGCTTAGTCAGGTCCGGCAGGACTAGGGCTGGTGCACTAAGCAAGGCCTTTTTAATCTCTTTAAAGGCCTCCTGGTGTATGGGGGTCTATGAGAAAGTCTAAGTCTCTTTAGTAAGGGGGTAGAGTGGGGCTGCCAGGGTGGCAAAGCCTGGGATCCAGAGCCTACAAAACCCAGCCGTGCCCAGAAATTCCCTCACCTGCTTCGAGGTTTTTGGGATGGGGATTTGAGTCAGTCTTTTTCCGAGCTTCTGTCAGCCACCGTTTCCCTCCCCTGAGAGTATAACCCAAATAGGTTACTTCTGTCTGGCAAATCTGGGCTTTCTTAGCAGATGCCTTGTATCCCAACTCGCTCAATTCCGCCAATAATTTCTCAGTTCCCAGTCTGCACTCTTGCTCAGTGGTGGCAGCAAGAAGCAGGTCATCAGTCCCTTCTCCAACTCCTCCATTGGGGACCCCCCAAGCTCAGTCCAATGGTTGGCTTCCAGTTTCCACCTCTGTCTTTGTCAGGCTCTGGCAGAGCCTCTCAAGAGACAGCTACAATCAGGCTCCTTTCAGCAAGCACGCCCCAGCATCCACAATAACTTCTGGGTTTGGTAGCTGTATATAGAATGGATCCCCAGGTGGGGTAGTCTATGGATGATTTTTCCTTTAGTCTCTGCTCCACACTTTGTCTCCATATTTCCTTGTGTGAGTATTTTGCTCACCCTTCTAAAAAAAACATTGAATTGTCCACATTTTTGTCTTCCTTCTTCTTAGGCTTCATGTCTGTGAGTTGAATCTTGAATATTCCAAACTTTTGGGCTAATATCCACTTATCAGTGAGTACATACCTTGTTTGTTCTTTTGTGACTGAGTTATCTCACTCAGGATAATATTGTGAAGTTCCATCCATTTGCCTGTGAATTTCATGAAGACATTGTTTTTAATAGCTAAGTAGTATTCCATTGTGTAAATGTACCACATATGGGTTCTCTTCAGCTTCTGGTTATTATAAATATAGATGTGATGAACATAGTGGAGCATATGTCCTTATTACATGTTGAAGCATCTTCTGGGTATATGCCCAGGAGTGTTATAGCTGGGTCCTCAGGTAGTACTTTGTCCAATTTTCTGAGGAACCGCCAGACTGATTTCCAGAGTGGTTGTACCAGCTTGCAATTCCACCAGCACTGGAGGAGTGTTCCTCTTTCTCCTTATCTCTGCCAGCATCTGCTTTCACCTAAGTTTTTCATCTTAGCCATTCTGACTGCTGTGAAGTGGAATCTCCTAGTTGTTTTGATTTGCATTTCCCTGGTGACTAATGGTGATGAACATTTCTTTGGGTGCTTCTCAGCCCTTCGAGTTTCCTCAGTTGAGAATTCCCTGTTTAGCTCTGTACCCCATTTTTAATAGGATTATTTGGTTCTCTGGAGTCAAACTTCTTAAGTTCTCTGTACATATTGGATATTAACCCTCTATCAGATGTAGGGTTGGTAAAGATCTTTTCCCAGTCTGTTGGTTGCCATTTTGTCCTATTGATAGTGTCCTTTGCCTTACAGAAGCTTTGCAATTTTATGAGGTCCTATTTGTTGATTCTTGATCTTAGAGCATTAGCCATTGGTGTTCTGTTCAGGAACTTTTCCCCTGTGCCCATGTGTTCGAGACATTTCCCCACTTTGTCTTCTGTTAAATTCAGTGTAGCTGGTTTTATGTGGAGGTCCTTGATCCACTCAGATTTGAGCTTTGTATAGGGAAATAAGATTGGATCAATTTGCATTCTTCTACATGTTGACTGCCAGTTAAACCAGCACCATTTGTTGAAAATGCTGTCTTTTTTTCCACTGGATGGTTCTAGCTCCTTTTTCTGGGACTTCAATTCTATTCCACTGATCTACCTGCCTGTCATTGTACCAATACCGTGCAGTTTTTATCACTATTACTCTGTAGTATAGCTTGAGATCAAGGATGGTCATTCCACCAGAAGTTCTTTTATTGTTGAGAATAGTTTTCGCTATCCTAGATTTTTTTGTTATTCCAGATGAATTTGCAATTTGCTCTTTCAAAGCCTTGTCTAGTCCCTGATTTTATTGGGATTGCTTCAAGTTTCTCTCCATTTAGTTTTATGTTGGCTACTGGTTTGCTGTATATTGCTTTTACTGTGTTTAGGTGTGGGCCTTGAATTCCTGATCTTTCTAAGTCTTTTACCATGAAGAGGTGTTGAATTTTGTCAAATGTTTTCTTAGCATCTAATGAGATGATCATGTTGATAGATTTCCATATGTTGAACCGTCCCTGCATCGCCTGGTTTAAGCCTACTTGATCATGATGGATGATCATTTTGGTGTGTTCTTGGCTTAAGTTTGGGAGAATTTTATTGAGTATTTTTGCATCAATATTAATATAGGAAGTTGATCTGAAGTTCTCTTTTTTTTTGTTGTTGAGTCTTTGTGTGGTTTAGGTATCAGAGTAATTGTGCCTTAATAGAATGAATTGGGTAGTGTTCCTTCTGTTCCTATTTTGTGGAATAATTTGAAGAGTATTAGTATTAGACCTTCTTTGAAGGTCTGATAGAATTCTGCACTAAACCCCTCTGGTCATGGGCTTATTTTGGTTGGGAAACTTTTAATGACTGGTTCTATTTCTTTAGGGGTTATGGGACTGTTTAGATGGTTTATCTGATCCTGATTTAACTTTTGTACTTGTTATCTGTCTAGAAAATTGTCCATTTCATCCTGATTTTCCAGTTTTGTTAAGTAAAGGTTTTTGTAATAGGATCTGATGATTTTTTGGATTTCCTCGGTTTCTGTTGTTATGTCTCCTTTGTCATTTCTGATTTTTTTTAATTTGGATACTGTCTCTGTGCCCTCTGGTTAGTCTGGCTAAGGGTTTATCTATCTGGTTAATTTTCTCAAAGAACCAGCTCCTGGTTTGTTTGAATGTTTGTATAGTTCTTTTTGTTTCTACTTGGTTAACTTCAGCCCTAAGTTTGATTATTTCCTGCTGTGTACTCCTCTTGGGTATATTTGCTTCTTTTTATTCTAGAGCTTTCAGGTGAGCTGTTAAGCTGCTAGTGAATGCTTTCTCCAGTCTCTTTTTGGAGCCACTCAGAGGTATGAGTTTTCCTCTTGGCACTGCTTTCATTGTGTCCCATAAATTTGGGTATGTTGTGCCTTCATTTTTATTAAATTCTAAAATGTCTTTAATTTTTTTCTTTATTTCTTCCTTGACCAAGTTATCATTGAGTACAACATTGTTCAGCTTCTATGTGTATGTGGGCTTTCTGTTGTTTTTTGTTGTTGTTATTGAAGACCAGCCTTAGATCTGTTAGGATGCATGGGATTACTTCAGTCTTTTGTATCTGTTCAGCCCTGTTTTGTGACCAATTATATGGTCAACTTTGGAGAAGGTACTATGAGGTGCTGAAAAGAAGATATGTTCTTTTGTTTTAGGATGAAACATTCTAAAGATATATGATAAATCTATTTGGTTCATAACTCTGTTAATTTCACTGTGTCTCTGCTTAGTTTGTGTTTCCATGATCTGTTCATTGGGATGTTGATGTCTCCCACTATTATTGTATGAGGTGTAATGTGTACTTTGAGCTTTAGTAAAGTTTCTTTTATGATTGTGGGTACCCTTGCATTTGGAGCATATATGTTCAGAATTGAACATTTATCTTGGTAAAATTTTTCCTTTGATGAGTATGTAGTGTCCTTCCTTATCTTTTTAAATAACTTTTGTTTGAAAGTCAATTTTATTCAATATTAGAATGGCTACTCCAACTTGTTTCTTGGGAATATTTGCTTAGAAAATGTTGTTCCTGCCTTTTACTCAGAGGTAGTGTCTATCTTTGTCACTGATATGTGTTTCCCGTAATGCTGAGTCTTATTTGCACATCTAGTCTAAATCCTAAAAAATCTAATTCTAAAAAATCTTATCCTAAAAAATACTGAGTCCTATTTACACATCTAGTCTGTTAGTCTATGCCTTTTTATTGGGGAATTGAATCCATTAGTGTTAATAGATAGTAAGAAAAAGTGATTGTTGTAGATGGGTGTGGTGGTGCATGCCTTTAATCCCAGCACTTGGGAGGCAGAGGCACGCGGATTTCTTAGTTCGAGGCCAGCCTGGTCTACAGAGTGAGTTCCAGACAGCCAGGACTACACAGAGAAACCCTGTCTCAAAAAAACAAAAAGAAAAAGAAAAAAGAAAAAGTGATTGTTGCTTCCTGTTGTTTTTGTTGTTAGAGGAAGAATTATGTTTGTGTGGCTATCTTTTTTTGAGTAGTAGTTTCCCTCCTTGTGTTGAAGCTTTCCATTTATTATCCTTTGTAGGGCTGTATTTATAGAAAAATAGTGTGTAAATTTGGTTTTGTCATGGAATACTTTGGTTTCTCCATCTATGATAATTGAGAGTTTTTCTGGGTATGGCATGTGTGTTATCTTAGGGTCTGTATGATATCTGCCCAGGCTCTTCTGGCTTTCATAATCTGTGTTGAGAAGTTTGGTGTAATTCTGAAAGGTCTGCCTTTATATGTTACTTGATCTTTTTCCCTTATTGCTTTTAATATTCTTTTTTTTTTTTTGATTTGTGTATTTGGTGTTTTGATTATTATGTAATGGGAGGAACTTCTTTTCTGGTCCAATCTATTTGGAGTTCTGTAAACTTCTTGTATGTTCATGGGCACCTCTTTCTTTAGGTTAGAGAAGTTTTCTTCTATAATTTTCTTGAAGATATTTACTGGCCCTTTATGTTGGGAATCTTCACTCCCTTCTATACCTATTATCCTTAGGTTCCATTTTCTCATTGTGTCCCGGATTTCCTCGATGTTTAGGGTTAGGAGATTTTTGCATTTTGCACTTTCTTTAAATGCTGTGTCAATGTTTTTGGTGGTATCTTCTGCCCCTGAGATTCTCTCTTCTATCTCTTGTATTCTGTTGGTGATACTTTCATCTATGACTTCATCATTAAGAATTTCATTCCTTATCAATGAATACATATTGTGTGAGTTCTTTTGTGATTGTGTTACTTCACTCAAGATGATGCCCTCCAGGTCCATCCATTTGGCTAGGAATTTCATAAATTCATTCTTTTTAATAGCTGAGTAGTACTCCATTGTGTAAATGTACCATAATTTCTGTATCCATTCCTCTGTTGAGGGACATCTGGGTTCTTTCCAGCTTCTGGCTATTATAAATAGGGCTGCTATGAACATAGTGGAGCATGTGTCCTTTTTACCGGTTGGGACATCTTCTGGATATATGCCCAGGAGAGGTATTGCTGGATCCTCCGGTAGTACTATGTCCAATTTTCTGAGGAACCGCCAGACTGATTTCCAGAGTGGTTGTACAAGCTTGCAATCCCACCAACAATGGAGGAGTGTTCCTCTTTCTCCACATCCTCGCCAGCATCTGCTGTCACCTGAATTTTTGATCTTAGCCATTCTGACTGGTGTGAGGTGGAATCTCAGGGTTGTTTTGATTTGCATTTCCCTGATGATTAAGGATGTTGAACATTTTTTCAGGTGCTTCTCTGCCATTCGGTATTCCTCAGGTGAGAATTCTTTGTTCAGTTCTGAGCCCCATTTTTTAATGGGGTTATTTGACTTTCTGGAGTCCACCTTCTTGAGTTCTTTATATATATTGGATATTAGTCCCTTATCTGATTTAGGATAGGTGAAGATCCTTTCCCAATCTGTTGGTGGTTTTTTTGTCTTATTGATGGTGTCTTTAGCCTTGCAGAAGCTTTGTAGTTTCATGAGGTCCCACTTGTCAATTCTCGATCTTACAGCACAAGCCATTACTGTTCTATTCAGGAATTTTTCCCCTGTGCCCATATCTTCAAGGCTTTTCCCCACTTTCTCCTCTATAAGTTTCAGTGTCTCTGGTTTTATGTGAAGTTCCTTGATCCACTTAGACTTGACCTTAGTACAAGGAGATAGGAATGGATCGATTCGCATTCTTCTACATGTTAACGACCAGTTGTGCCAGCACCATTTGTTGAAAATGCTGTCTTTCTTCCACTGGATGTTTTTAGCTCCCTTGTCGAAGATCAAGTGACCATAGGTGTGTGGGTTCATTTCTGGGTCTTCAATTCTATTCCATTGGTCTATTTGTCTGTCACTATACCAGTACCATGCAGTTTTGATCACAATTGCTCTGTAGTAGAGCTTTAGGTCCGGCATGGTGATTCCACCAGAGGTTCTTTTATCCTTGAGAAGAGTTTTTGCTATCCTAGGTTTTTTGTTATTCCAGATGAATTTGTAGATTGCACTTTCTAATTCGTTGAAGAATTGATTTGGAATTTTGATGGGGATTGCATTGAATCTGTAGATTGCTTTTGGCAAGATAGCCATTTTTACAATGTTGATCCTGCCAATCCATGAGCATGGGAGATCTTTCCATCTTCTGAGATCTTCTATAATTTCTTTCTTCAGAGACTTGAAGTTTTTATTATACAGATCTTTCACTTCCTTAGTTAGAGTCACGCCAAGATATTTTATATTATTTGTGACTATTGAGAAGGGTGTTGTTTCCCTAATTTCTTTCTCAGCCTGTTTATTCTTTGTGTAGAGAAAGGCCATTGATTTGTTTGAGTTAATTTTATATCCAGCTACTTCACCGAAGCTGTTTATCAGGCTTAGGAGTTCTCTGGTGGAATTTTTAGGGTCACTTATATATACTATCATATCATCTGCAAAAAGTGATATTTTGACTTCATCTTTTCCAATTTGTATCCCTTTGATCTCCTTTTGTTGTCGAATTGCTCTGGCTAGGACTTCAAGTACAATGTTGAATAGGTATGGAGAAAGTGGACAGCCTTGTCTAGTCCCTGATTTTAGAGGGATTGCTTCAAGCTTCTCACCATTTACTTTGATGTTGGCTACTGGTTTGCTGTAGATTGCTTTTATCATGTTTAGGTATGGGCCTTGAATTCCTGATCTTTCCAAGACTTTTATCATGAATGGGTGTTGGATCTTGTCAAATGCTTTTTCCGCATCTAAGGAGATGACCATGTGGTTTTTGTCTTTGAGTTTGTTTATATACTGGATTACGTTGATGGATTTCCGTATATTGAACCATCCCTGCATCCCTGGGATGAAACCTACTTGGTCAGGATGGATGATTGTTTTGATGTGTTCTTGGATTCGGTTAGCAAGAACTTTATTGAGGATTTTTGCATCAATATTCATAAGGGATATTGGTCTGAAGTTTTCTATCTTTGTTGGGTCTTTTTGTGGTTTAGGTATCAGAGTAATTGTGGCTTCATAGAATGAGTTGGGTAGAGTACCTTCTGTTTCTATTTTGTGGAATAGTTTGTGAAGAACTGGGATTAGATCTTCTTTGAAGGTCTGATAGAACTCTGCACTAAACCCATCTGGTCCTGGGCTTTTTTTAGTTGGGAGACTATTAATGACTGCTTCTATTTCTTTGGGGGATATAGGGCTGTTTAGATCATTAACCTGATCTTGATTCAACTTTGGTACCTGGTATCTGTCTAGGAACTTCTCCATTTCATCCAGGTTCTCCAGTTTTGTTGAGTATAGCCTTTGGTAGAAGGATCTGATGGTGTTTTGGATGTCTTCAGGATCTGTTGTTATGTCTCCTTTTTCATTTCTGATTTTGTTAATTAGGATGCTTTCCCTGTGCCCTCTAGTGAGTCTGGCTAAGGGTTTATCTATCTTGTTGATTTTCTCAAAGAACCAGCTCCTTGATTGGTTGATTCTTTGAATAGTTTTTCTTGTTTCCACTTGGTTGATTTCACCCCTGAGTTTGATTATTTCCTGCCGTCTACTCCTCTTGGGTGAATTTGCTTCCTTTTGTTCTAGTGCTTTTAGGTGTGTTGTCAAGCTGCTAATGTGTGCTCTCTCTAGTTTCCTTTTGGAGGCACTCAGAGCTATGAGTTTTCCTCTTAGAAATGCTTTCATTGCGTCCCATAAGTTTGGGTATGTTGTGGCTTCATTTTCATTGAACTCTAAAAAGTCCTTAATTTCTTTCTTTATTCCTTCCTTGACCAAGGTATCATTGAGAAGAGTGTTGTTCAGTTTCCACGTGAAGGTTGGCTTTCTATTATTTATTTTGTTATTGAAGATCAGCCTTAGTCCATGGTGATCTGATAGGATGCATGGGACAATTTCAATATTTTTATATCTGTTGAGGCCTGCTTTGTGACCAATTATGTGGTCAATTTTGGAGAAGGTACCATGAGGTGCTGAGAAGAAGGTATATCCTTTTGTTTTAGGATAGAATGTTCTGTAGATATCTGCCAGATCCATTTGATTCATAATTTCTCTTAGTTTCACTGTGTCCCTGTTTAGTTTCTGTTTCCATGATCTGTCCATTGGTGAAAGTGGTGTGTGATAAGTGGATATTAGCCCAAAACTTAGGATACCCAAGATATAAGATACAATTTGATAAACGCATGAAACTCAAGAAGAATGAAGACCAAAGTGTGGACACTGTGCACCTTCTTAGAATTGGGAACAAAACACCCAGGGAAGGAGTTACAGAGACAAAGTTCGTAGCTGTGATGAAAGGATGGACCATTTAGAGACTGCTGTATCCAGGGATCCGTCCCATAATCAGCTTCTAAACGCTGACACCATTGCATACACTAGCAAGATTTTGCTGAAAGGACCCAAATATAGCTGTCTCTTGTGAGACGATGCCGGGGCCTAGCAAACACAGGAGTGGATGTTCACAGTCAGCTATTGGATGTATCACAGGGCTCCCAATGGAGAAGCTAGAGAAAGTACCCAAGGAGCTAAAGGGATCTGCAACCCTATTGTTGGAACAACATGATGTACTAACCAGAACCCTGGAGCTCTTGTCTCTAGCTGCATATGTATCGAAAGATGGCCTAGTCGGCCATCAATGGAAAGAGAGGCCCATTGGACTTGCAAACTTTATATGCCCCAATATAGGGGAATGCCAGGGCCAAAAGAATGGGAATGGGTGGGTAGGGAAGTGGGGGGCGCTATGGGGGACTTTTGGGATAGTATTGGAAATGTAATTGAGGAAAATATGTAATAAAAAAAAAACCCCACTAAAACAAAACAAAAAAAAAAAAAAAAAAGAATTTCATTCCTGAGAGGACCCTTGGTATTGCAAACTTTATATGCCCCAATACAGGGGAATGTCAGGACCAAGAAGCGGATGTGGGTGGGTAGGGGAGCAGGGTGGAGGGATCCTCCTCTGATGCAGTTGTAGGAAGCTTTAAGGGAGACCACAAGCCATGCCATGATGAGTTCAAGAGGAGTAGGTCTGCTTAGCTATGAGAGTCTGAACTGCTTGGACTAAGGTGGCCTATGGGCAAAACTGTCATTCTGTTGGTCCATGTGGTGACCTAGGTAGAGGCCCTTGGCCTCTTACCCTTCCTGAGTGTGAATTCTGTAGGGGATTGGGAATGGACTCTGTAGCCCTGGCAATGGAAAGCTTATAGTATCACTATCCAGTGTTCACACATAGGTATTGCTTTTGGCTTGTAAGAGGAAAACTAAAGTTCTAGTTTCTAGAAAATTTGAAACTTGCATTCTACATTTAGGTTTTGTGTGACAAATTTTATTGTTTTAAAAGTGAGTAGAAAGAGGTGGTGGGTAAGTAGATAGAGCAACTTCCACATCTTGTGCCATAATCCACATGGTAGGATTATGTCTTTTAAATTTGGCCTGCTAGATCACTTTGGGGTCTCTCTATCTTGGTAATGGGAGACCCTAGCATGCTGGACATTTGCAGAATAAAACACTCTGCGTTTATATACTGTTTGAGTCTGGAGTATCATTCTCCAGTGAATCATGGACCCTTACAAAAGTAAAAAATGGGAGTAAAAAACAAACAGACTTGTTTTCTTTGAATTTAAAGAATGACAATAAATTATAGTTCAACAAAAATATAATAGTCTTACACAAATGACTCATTTCTTTGCTTTCTTCTGATCAAATAATACACCTTAGATCGTGTCTCAGTTGGGGTTTCTTTTTTTTTTTTTTGAAGATTTATTTATTATTATATCTAAGTATACTGTAGCTGTCTTCAGATGCACCAGAAGAGGACATCAGATCTCATTACAGATGGTTGTGAGCCACCATGTGGTTGCTGGAATTTGAACTCAGGACCTTTGGAAGAGTAGTCGGTGCTCTTAACCACTGAGCCATCTCTACAGCCCTCAGTCAGGGTTTCTATTCCTGCACAAACATCATGACAAAGAAGCAGTTGGGGAGAAAAGGGTTTATTCAGCTTATACTTCCACATTGCTGTTCATCACCAAGGAAATGAGGACTGGAACTCAAGCAGGTCAGGAAACAGGAGCTGATGTAGAGGCCATGGAGGGATGTTCTTTATTGGCTTGCTTCTCCTGGCTTGCTCAGCCTGCTCTCTTATAGAACCAACACTACCATCCCAGAGATGGCACCACCCACAAGGGGACCTCCCCACCTTGATCACTAATTGATAAAATGCCTTGCAGCTGGATCTCGTGGAGGCATTTCCCCAACTGAAGCTCCTTTCTCTGTGATAACTCCAGCCTGTGTCAAGTTGATACAAAACTAGCCTGTACAGATAGTAACACTTTTATTTTTCCTTTGGAGATTGTGCTTAAACATCTAATATTTTTATATGCCAGTTTGTACTGTTAATAAAATGTTTAACATCATGTGTGTATTTCTATTATTTGAATACTTATTTAAGCATTAGTTTTTCCTTAAAGAGAAGCAAGAGTACTCTTTTGGAATTAAATGAGCAGGAAGCGCTGTAATTCCACAATCCAAACTAGTGAAAACTAACAGAAAATGATCAGGGTTGGTTTCCTGCATGATATATATTTCACATTGCTGAGAGCAAAACTTCTGATTCTACAGATCTATACAGGGTCAAGAATGAGCTCATCATAAACTCCTGTGTGATGCTCACCTTCTGCACACACAGAATGAGAATTGTATCTGTCAAAATTATGCTTTCCCTGTCTTTACTATCTCACTTCTTTTTGCTAATTATTGCTTTTCTTCTTTGCATTTTCATTTAAGAAAAATTGAATTAATGTTTTTTAATTGGAATAGATTCTTCTCTCATACAATATATTCTGTCCAGTGTTTCCCCTCCCTCCTTTCTTCCTAAGTCTTGCCTACTTTCCCTCTTCTACAGATCCACTCCCCTTCCTCTTTAGAAAAGAGTTGGCCTCCAAGAGAGGACAGCCAAAGGAGACCAAACAAGATACAAAAAGACAAAGCAATAGACCTCATATTGAGTCTGAACAAAGCAACTCAATAGGAGGAAAAGAATCCCAAGAGCAAGTAAGAGAGTCAGAGCTACACCTGCTCCCACTGTTAGGGACCCCACAAAAATAACATGCTAACACAGCCATACTATATCAGCAGAGGAGCTGACACAGACCCATGTACACCCTATGCTTGTCATTTAAGACTCTGAGATTTCTGGCTATCAAAGTGGTGTAATGCATGGGTTTTCTCTCATGGTGTGGGCTTCAAATCAATCCAAGCATTGGTTTACCACTGCAAAAAGTTAGGTGCCACCATGCCCCTGCATATCTTGTAGGCAGAACAGATTTTAAGTGGAAAGTTTTTAGCTGGGTTGATGACCAGGTTTCTCTTTCTGTAGCCTGTAGAGTACCATCTTACCACAAAGACACTAAAACATAGGAGTGAAGTCTCCAAATTTACACCTGCTTTACCTCTCTACATTCAGTGAGTCATGTGGAAGTTGTCTTCAGCAAGTCTGCCAGGCTATCGGTTTAACACAGCCATACTATATCAGCAGATATAGTATGAGCAACTTTTTGTCCTAGCAACAGCCTGGGTTGTTTAGGGATCTCCATGGGATCTCCTCTGCCAACAACTTAACTGACTGTAAGTCAGTCCCACCACTGAAACCCTGCCTGGCTATAAAGGATGGCCAGTTCAGACTCTCTGTATTCACCATCACTAGGAATCCTCACTAAGGGGATAACTTTTATCTCATGTTAGTTGAGTTGTAGTCGATATGTTGAGCATCAACTTGTTGCCGTAAATCTTCAACCCAAATAAGCTCATACAAGAAAAACAACTCAATTAATATGAATACAGTCTGTGCATCTAGATTGGGCAGATCTACCACTACTCTACTATATTCCCTATCTATGAAGTTCCTTGCAACTTACGGTTTCTTTAGGCCACATGCTTCTGCTCCATTTTCCTTCCACCTCCTTTTGTCTTCCTCTCTCCTTCCTTTTCTCTGCTCCCCTTCTCTTCTCTCTCCCTCTCTTTCTAAAACTTTTCAGCTCCACCTTCCCTTCCACTGCCCAATCACCAGCTCTAGCCTTTATTTTACAAGTTAAAATGGAGAGAAGGTTCACATAAAGTCACTTAAGTACATGATTCATTCCTTGTCTGAGACAACCCCTCTTCGGGAAGCAATATTAACATCAAAATACAAACAGCTCTAAGCCAATCCACAATAGTCACCCTCATAGATACCAGGAAGTTACCAGTGCACTTGATTTCTCCTCAGTGCCCCCTAATACTAGCTATTTCTCCCTACACTGCACTCTGTCTACCTTTCCCAACTCTTGCCTTCCACTCTTGCCCCCAATCACCCTGACTCCACTCAGAATCTATTCAGTTTCCCCTTTCCATGGAGATTCATAGCCCTCCTCTTTACCTATCCTTTCTGGGTCTGTGGATTGTAGCTTGACTATTATTTACCTAATAACTAATATCCATTTAAAAGTGTTACCATATTTGTGTTTCTGGGTCTTGGTTACCTCACTTAGGGTGATTTTTTTTTCTAGTTGCATCTATTTTTCTGTAAATTTCACAATGTCGTTTTCTTTAACAGCTGAGTAATACTCCATTGTGTAATTATATGACATTCTCTTTATCCATTCTTCTGTTAAGGGATATTTAGGTTGTTTACAACTTCTGACTACAATGAATAAAGTTACTATGAACATAATTGAGCAAATGTCCTTGTGGTAGGATGGAGTACCTTTTGAGTATATGCCCAAGAGTGGTATAGCTGGGTCTTGAGATAGACTAAGCTTTTTTTGGTTTTCTGAGGCATCCACAATATTGATTTCCATAGTGGCCGTGTTAGTTTACCAGCTGGCAAAGATGTGGAGAAGGGAATACACTTTGTACGAATCTAATCTGTTTTAATAGGTCATAGTCATTGATATTTGGCTACAGAATCAATTTTTATGGTTTAAATGAAGTATACTCCCAAGTTCATGTGTTTGAACACTGGATCCCAGGCTGGCAATGCTGTTATGCAGTTATGCAATCTTTAGGAAATAGAGCCTCCTTTGAGGAATAGATTATTGTCAAGTACTCAAGGTTTAAAATCTATTTAAGTTTCTATTTTATCTCTGATTCCTGATATCAGGCTTATTATCAAGCTACATTCCCAACACTGTTCCCAAATATTTCCTACCATAATGTAGTATTTCTCTAGAACTATCAGCTAGGTTATACCTTTTATTGCCTACTTCATATGTTATTGATTACTGTTAGAGGACAGCAACTCAAACTACTTTCTTATGTTTCCTTGTAGGACAGAACTACATTTTTATATCATTTATGTAATCACCCAAGTCAATGCCAGGTACCAGCTTATACCCAACTATTTACATATGTGGTTTCTATGGAATTGTAGTTACATGTTATGAACTGTCATGTGAGTTCTAGGAAGGAAACTGGTTCTAACAGAACTCTTAACTGAATGATCTCTAGCCCTGCCAACCCACTTTCAACAAAATAAAATAGATACCATATACAAGAAATTTGGGATCCTCGGGCCAGCTCTGAGAAAAGCTGCAGGCAGGTAGTGAGGTTAACCTAAAAGAAACTATGTGTGTCGCAGCTGACAGAGCTTGAAGAGTAGGCATACCTAAGTCTTTTGGATTCCTGGCAGTTTCATTATAATCTCAAGTAGCTGAGCAAAGATCTACAAGATGTGATGCTTTCTCTGCTGGGCTTTGGTCTTGCCTTGGTCTGTTCACTCTTTGCTATGCTCTGATTCTTTGTAGAATAGAATTGTTTTGTTTTGTTTTCCCTATGGCATTGTATGTTGAAAACATAACAGTCTCATTTAAGGATATGATAGAGTTTAGTAGGATAAAAAGTATTTTTCACTAAGAAGTGAAGAAAGATATGGTGGTTAAATGAGAATGGCTCCCATAGGGTCATATGTTTAAATACTTATTTTTCAGTTGGTGGAGCAGTTTGGGAAGGAGCACACGCATAACCATTTTGAAAGACACACGTCACATGGGTGTATTTTGAGGCTTTAAAAGCTTCTGACTATGACAATTGTGTTTGCTACCTCTTATCTGAGGTTCAAACGTGAGCTCTAAGCTCTTCCTGCTGCCATGTGTTTATACTGCCATCATTGACTCTTACCCTTTGGAACTTTAAGCTTAATTTGATGCTTTAAATTATTTGTCTGGGCCATGGTGTATTTTATGATAGCAATAGAAAGATAACTATACAGAAGTGTTCTGCTGAAAATCAGAATGCAGAAAATCTCCCCTTCCAACTATAAAATCCATGGAGGAAATTTTTTCTAACTTTAGCTCTAGAGCAGCTAACATCAGACCCCTGTCTTTGAGGTTAGAAGTGATCCCAAGATTCCATGAAGAAACAGCCCTGTTGAGAACATTTTCCTTTACTTCTAACCAAACCCATATCAAATAAATTCTTAGATCCCTCTTCTATAGAATAGAAGACTGCCATGACAATTCAAAGGCACAGGATTAAATAAATACTGTTATTTATTATGGATTCAATGTCTATTATAAATTGCAGTGTTCTTAGTGAATCAAGGTCAGCTGGGGTTTTAAGTAAGACCCTGTCGCAAACAAAGAAACAGATCAAAAATATATTTGTTAAGGGCCAGCTGACTCCATTTTTTTCCTTCTTTTTCATAATTAAACCTGACATTAAATTTGATTAATTTCTGTATTGTTCTCTATGGTGTTTTCTCTAATTATGTCCCAAGTTAAAGGTCAAATTATAGTTTTGACTTGTTCTTCCTCTATATTCTTAAGATGAACACATAGTAAATTGTTTCCATTGTTCATAGTATGTTCTGAGAACTGGCTGGTAGTTAACTAAATTACTAACTGCAAAAAATTCCATTTTTTTATCATTTGCTATGTACCTCAGCTTTGAACTTGAATATAAAAAGGCTCTCCTGCTTTTATTTTATTTCTAAAATTTATTTATTTATTCACTTTACATCCCAGAATCAGCCTGCCCTCTCCTCCCAGTACCCCCTCATGCATATCCTACTCCATTTCTTCCTTCTCCTTTGAGAACAGGAGCCCTCCTCTGGGAATCATCCCACCAATATCCCCCATTACCCTCCCACCTCTGACTCATCAAGTCTCTGCAGGACTAGGAACATCCTCTCCCACTGAGGCCAGACAAGACAGTCCAGTTGAATGGGATACACCGGCAGTCAGGCAACAGATTCAGGGGCAGCTTCTGTTCCAGTTGTTGGGAGGATCCTGCACATCTACTACATATGGTTAGGGGACCTAGGTTCAGCCTGTGCTCACTCTTTGGTTGGTGGTTCAGTCTTTAGGCTCCCCTGCATTTAATCAAGGCTGATTCTCCCCTCCTCCTCCTCCTCCTCCTCCTCCTCTTCCTCCTCCTCCTCCTCCTCCTCCTCCTCCTCCTCCTCCTCCTCCTCCTCTTCTTCTTCTTCTTCTTCTTCTTCTTCTTCTTCTTCTTCTTCTTCTTCTTCTTCTTCTTCTTCTTCTTCTTCTTCAAATGTTTAGGTCTATTTGAAATGGATTATGCTATGGTAGTGACTATGTAGACCAGCATAACAAATTCACAGATATGAATTTGCTTCCAAACTGCTAGGATTAATAGCATGTACTACCATGCTTGTCAATATTTATTTTTGAAAATGATGTGTGAATACTGGTGTCAAACATCTGATGACTTTAAGAGGTAGTGTATTGTCCCAGTTCCCCAGTATTCCTTTTGATCTATGTTATTTAGGTTTGTTTTTATTTTCGTGTGTGTGTGTGTTGATTATGTAGCACATGCTTGTGTTGATTATGTAGCACAAGCTTTCCTCAGACTCAGTGATCTTCCTGCCTCTGTGTTCTAAGTGCTGGGATTGAAGAAATGCATTACTATCCCTTGCTTGAACAATAAGTTTTATGGTGAAAGTTCTCTCTCTCTCTCTCTCTCTCTCTCTCTCTCTCTCTCTCTCTCTCTCACACACACACACACACACACACACACACACACACACACACACACACACACAGAGAGAGGAATTTTAATTGTTCCTTTTTATGTGTATGAGTGTTTTATCTGCATGTGTGTCTTTGTACCCCATTCATGCCTGTTGGCCAGAGAGACCAGAATATGATGTCAGAACCCCTGGAACTTGAATTACAGATAGTAGTGAGCTGCCCTAAGTGCTGAGAATGAAACTTGGGAGCTCTGGAAAAAATTTCAGTGCTCTTAGCTTCTGAGATATTTTCCACTTCTAAATTTTCTATTCCTGATAATGTTTCTTATCCAAGGCATTCTAGGTCACTTGGGGGTCAGACTTGTGCTAACCCTGCATGGACAGGGAAGAAAACCACACTAAAATATGAGTATGAAAGCCCTGTGCAGATTGACTTGAAGGATCATACTGGGGGAATCTAATACTAGGCAGTTCATTTCCAGCATATTTAAAATACAGTACAATTTTGGAAAAGATTTCCAGGCAACAATCAGTCCAATCAGTCCAGTTCCAGGTGTATAATAAACCTTTATATGTGACTACATAGAAACTCTTTTACAAAGTACATGTGACTATGAGGGTGGGTTCTATAGCTGAAAGATCTAGAATTTAACGTGATCTCTGACCAATAGCATATAGGTCAGCTGGCCATAAAGTGCATGTGGCATCTCCCCTAAGGATGGATAACAGTCTGGGAAAGAAAAAGTCTGGGATAATCATTCTGGAGAATTTGAGTTATGTCTGCCTCTATAGCAAAAGGTAGGTGAGATCTGCCTCAGCAGAGATCACATGGTCATTACTAAAATTCACTCTCAGCCTTTTGGATAGAATGCAGATATTTTATCTCCTTCATTGAGAAGAGGACCCTATGTGTTTAACATCCATGGTTTTCCTAGTGATGTATGTATACAAAGATCTTTGTGTTCTCAACATTTTCTTGCTCATTAAAGAGTGGAACTCTCCTATAAGTGGGAGAATTGGCCTCAGGCAAAGATGAGGTCCCTATTTGGCTATCCAATGCAATGTGGTCAGTCTTGAAATCTATACATACAACCAACAGAAATGGGCTCAGCAAGTTTTATTCATATGTTTGAGCATACTTACTTGATTCTCAGCTAAGGCCTTGTAGTATAAGGACAGAGACATTTCTGTCCATCATTTTTATAATTTACATATGTTTCTGTTGACTTTGAATTAAGAATCTATCTCTGCTTTGACATTGTGACCATGTTTAGAATTTAATTTAGCATGCTTAGGAGTAGGCAAACCTATATGTTATCCAGACTCTGTAAGTAAAATCTCAATGTCTTCCTTTATTGAAGAAAAGTATTGCTATGGAAAGGACTCCCATACTTTCCTTGCCTGCCACAGGAAAAAAATCTCAGTTCTTTTGTCTTGGCATTTGTGATGGCTATTCTTGACTATATCTGAAATTAACTAAAATCCAAAGAGGTGGGTACTGTAGGAGATTTTTCTTAATAACTTTCTTAATAACATAACTTTTGAAATGGAAAAACCCTTCTTTAATCTGGCTCTTTTGAGGTGATAAGATCTAGGCCACAGCTTCCCATTGTAATATATATATAAAACAATATATATATATATATATATATATATATATATATATAGTTTTCTGCTTGCCCTACCTCTGCCTAGCAAGTTCTTTTTTTATTGGCATTAGAATCTACTTTAGAATTCTGGTATATACTGAAGACCAGCTGAGACATGAAACATGGACTGAACCAATATTAGCTAGCCATTGTTGGACTAATTGGACTGTTGCCAGTGTAATATTCTAATAAAGCCACATTATATGAAGTTGGTTCATCTAGAGAACCTTCGCTAATACAGCTCTGTGTGAGAATGTGTGTTCACTTACCACTGAGGAAGATGTGTTTGTCATCTGTTTCCTGTTTTTCTCCCAAGGTTCTCATACCTACCAGTGAAAACTACCTGCAGTTTACCTAAGTCCAGCATGAAGGACTCAATCCAAGCCAATTAGAGTATTTGACAGTTTACTGGGAGCAGCTTTCTAGTGGGTTCACTGATCACTTGAGACCAGAGGGTTCACTAGTCCCAAGGAGGTCAGAGAACTTGCTATGGAGAGAGAGAATGGAGGGAGGGAGGGAGAGAGAGAGAGAGAGAGAGAGAAAGAGAAAGAGAAAGAGAAAGAGAAAGAGAAAGAGAAAGAGAAAGAGAAAGAGAAAGAGAAAGAGAAAGAGAAAGAGAAAGAGAAAGAGAAAGAGAAAGAGAAAGAGAAAGAGAAAGAGAAAGAGAAAGAGAAAGAGAAAGAGAAAGAGAAAGAGAAAGAGAAAGAGAAAGAGAAAGAGAAAGAGAGAGGCAAGCAGAAAGAGAAAAATGCAGGGGGGGAGGGAGGGACAGGGAAAGTGGAGGAGGAAGGAGAGGGAGGGAGGGAGGGAGAAGGAGAGAGGGAGAGACACACAGAGACAAAGAGCACAAAATGTCTCAATTATATAGGAAGAGCTTCTGAGGGAGGGAAAGCCCAGCCCCTGGACTGGAAAGTTCAGTGTATAAGGCAGAGTATGCCAGCCATGCCCTGTGTTGGGAGAACCTAGAGGTCCGGCTGGCCTTGGTGTGTTCAATGTGCACTTCAGTCGCTTGTCCCAGGTCTGAATCCCCACAGCCACAAAACAAAAATCTTGTTCCCCCAAATCTCTCTTTAATTGTTAATGTTCTATGCACCATTTCACTTGTAGGACAGATTGATAACTCCACTGCAAATTGAGTAATGGGCTATGCAAGCTATCTAGCCTAATTCCAGGAGGAAGAAGGGAATGAGCCTACTGAGCGTTGTGAGAGCTCAGGCTGAAGTCAGGACCTAGTGAGCAGAGTCACTGCCCACAAAAGGGAGGAGCAGTCAGCGGCTGAGCTGTGGTAGCTGGAGTAGTAGGTCTTCCCGGGGGCTGGGTGGGGAGACGGATAGCCAATTAGAGAACAAACACAAGTGCTACTAAAATGCAAATCCCTGCGGATCTGGAAAAGGTCTGGCCCTGGACTGGGAGCCTGAGAACCTCTACACTGTGTCCTTTCAGCACACTCTAACCCTAAGGTAGGTGCACATGTCATTCAAGACTCACTGACCAATCAGAGCCTTCAGGAGAACCTTCCAATCAGAAGATAAGGCGGTTTCTTCCGGGTGCCTTGCTGCAGGTTCCGCTTAATAGCTGAGCAGGTTTGAGTGGTCCTGTGTGACGTGCTCCCTGTCTTGCGGCTGATGCTGTGAAGCGCGCTCAGGCAAGCTCCGAAGTTGTGATATGGTGAGCACCGGGTCACTGCGGACAATCGGGAGGAGCAGGCTTCCTGGGGCTTGGTGGGAACTGGCGGCCAGATTCTGCCACCTGTGAGGTCACTTGACCTAGCCACTCGCTGGATCCAGAGGTGGCCTCTGAATAACTTCAAGCATGTGTCTAGAAACGCCTTTGGCATGATGACAAACTCAGAGAGCCCTAGTTTCAGCAAGTTCTGTTTTTAACACTTAACATTAAGGTGTACAATCCACTTGGAGTTAATTTTGTGGAGGTTGTAAAAGGCATCTCATGTGTTGGGTAACAATCTAATACAAGCTGTGATGCAAAAGAGTAGAATTGTTGATGTAAAGGATTTAATAAAGCTTAAGAGATAGTAAGGCACACCAAGTAGAATTTAAGTGAGGGAGAACTGCCTGTAAAACACCCCACAGATAAGTAGTGTGCTAACCAAGCCTGTTAGAGATTAGAATGTTAGGATATGTTTGTTCACAAGGACTACTCTCCAGAAATATGGCTCCAAACCATAACAAAAGAAACAACCCTGATTTACAACCAGCCACTAGGCCCATCCCCATATTAAAGAGCAGGCCTAAGCCTGGCAGTGGTGTAACATGCCTTTAATCCCAGCACTTGGGAAGCAGAGGCAGGCGGATTTCTGAGTTCGAGGCCAGCCTGGTCTACAGAGTGAGTTCCAGGACAGCCAGGGCTACACAGAGAAACCCTGTCTCGAAAAAAAAAAAGAAAAAAAGAAAAGATCAGGCCTCTAAATTGCTTGGTAGAGCATTACAAGATCACAATCAACTTTATGGTCTGTTTGCCATAAAAGTTCAGTTTTCATCTTGACAAAAGCATAGTTCTGCCACATGGGCAAGATAATACCAGGCGACAACCATTTGAAAAGGAAAACAAAACAAAACAAAGAACACTGTTGTGTTGTGTTGTGTTGAGTGCTGGCCTGAACAAGCAAGGCTTTCCTAGAGGTCCCTACATATAGAGAGTGACAGTTCCTTCTGCAACCCTGTTGAGGTTTGTTCTGTTGCTATTCATTGTAAAGCTAAATTCTGTATTGGAAGGTCTATGCCTATAAGTGAATTCTCGCCATTACAAACTTTTGTTGTGCAAATCTTGTTCTTAATTTAAATGTATTGGTTAAATAGAATTGGCTACAGCCAGTTACTGGAGGGATTAGAGGAAGGTGGGTTTTGAGTTACCTGCTTGGGGGTGGAGAGGAAGAGGATGAAGGGAGGGCCCATGAAGAGAAAGGAGAAAAATCACCATGATAGCAGAGGTATCATGAGCACTTGGCAAGTATTTGGGGCACATGGCTGGGAGATAGCCAGGCCAGCAATTAGAAAAGCAGATTATGGGTTACTTCCCAATAATTGTCAAAGCCAAATAAAATAGCCATAATCTGAGTCTCATTGATTTATAAGCTAGTCAAGAAAAGCATGAATTGGTTCTACTACAAACCCAGGGATGTGCTTACAAAGCCAGTAACAGGGCCTAGTCCTTGGGATCTTTTCCTAAGGCCCTGAGGTATAGAGATAAAACAGAGCTTCCTCTCTAAAACCAGAAGCATACTTGGGAGAGCTGGTAATGGTCTGGGGCCAGGGCCTTTGGGAAGAGTTGCTTCAGATTCTGAGAACACAAGTTCCCACCATATGGGACTGTGGTTATCAGTTCCAAGGCCACTATAAAGTTAGTGAATAATGTTTTTGAGATACACCAAATTTGCCTTACGCAGTGCTGTTTCATTAGACTTCTCCTGAGTGTGTTCCACTGTATGATGTTTCTACTAACTTCATAATTTCTTCATATGTTTCTGCTAACTTCATTTCTTTCCATTTCCCTCATGTAAGTAGTATAAAAGATGGTATTCTTCTTAAGAAGCTTACTTAGCTTAAGAAATAGCTTGTGCGAGACCTCCTCACCCCAGCTTTTATACTTTCTACCTTCTCCTTTTCCTATGTTTTTCAATCATCTGGGACCTTCTACTTAGGACACTGTCACTAACCTGCTGTTTTGGTTTTTTTTTTATTATTTTTTTTAATTAGGTAATTTCCTCAATTACATTTCCAATGCTATCCAAAAAGTCTCCAATACACTCCCCCCCCCCAGTCCCCCACCCACCCACCCCCACCCCTTGGCCCTGGCATTCCCCTGTACTGGGGCATATAAAGTTGGCAAGTCCAATGGGCCTCTCTTTCCAGTGATGGCCGACTAGGCCATCTTTTGATACACATGCAGCTAGAGTCAAGAGCTCTGGGGTACTGGTTAGTTCATAATGTTGTTCCACCTATAGGGTTGCAGATCCCTTTAGCTCCTTGGGTACTTTCTCTAGCTCCTCCATTGGGGGCCCTGTGATCCATCCAATAGCTGACTGTGAGCATCCACATCTGTGTTTGCTAGGCCCTGACATTGTCTCACAAGAGACAGCTATATCTGGGTCCTTTCAGCAAAATCTTTTTTTTTTAATTTTTAATATTTTTTATTACATATTTTCCTCAATTACATTTCCAATGCTATCCCAAAAGTCCCCCATAGCGCCCACCATAACCTGCTGTTTTAGGGCACTGGTGTACTTAAGAAATAATCTTGGGAATATCTTTTCTGTGTAAATTTCCCATCTGTCTCCATGGGTAGACTTGCAGTCTCTGGTCCATATTTAAATTGCTCAGAACAACCTGGGACCTGAACCTAAAGGAGACTAAAGTGTGACAGCATATGTAGAATGCAAAATTCATCTTAGGCTTGCTTCTCTTTTCACATTAACCAATGTAGATGGTCTTTGCTACTTTGCGATTTCTTCTTTTTCCCACCCTTTATCCCTCCCTGTTTCCCCTCCTGCCCCCAGTTTCACCCCCTATCATTAGATAAGAGAGAAGCAAGAATAGAGGAGAAAGGTCCTTGAATCTAATTTCCTTCCTTGTACTGGACCTGCTGGCATGAGTTGAACAGTCTCTGAGGGGGGAAGCAAGGATTAAAGATAGGAAAGTCAGAAAGAAGATGCAAAGCCAAGAGTTAGATTTAGGAAAATTGCCGGCTAATACTGCAGCAACAGCAACCAGCAGCAGCCAGCAACAACCAGCAGCCTTGAGTTAATTTTTCATAGCCTTTTTATACCTCACAGTATCATGGGAAGCAAAGCAACAAGCTATCAGAAACAATTTCCTGAAATATACACAGAACATCTGTTCTTATCCAGAGGCACCTCCCTGTTCCTTCCACCAAGGTCAATAGAACTTTCAGCCCCTTGCCTTGAGCCTCAGGTGTACCTCCTCTTATCATTCCATGCCTCAGCAAGCTGGGAAATCTGCCAACAGACCTTAACCCACCTTGACTCTTCCTGGCAAGCAGACTTCTCTATGTCTTTGTCTGTCTGTCTCTCCCTATACTGTACTTTCTCCCTTATTTCCTCCCAACTTGTCCCTCGCACTCCTTTTCCCATCAAACCCCAGTCTACTCACAGAAACTATTCTATTTCCCCCTTAGAAGGAGATCCATGCTCCCCACCATAACCCTCCTATTTACCTAGCCTATCTGAGTTTGTGGAGTACAGCTTGATTATTATTTACCTAATAGGTTAATATCCACTTATAAGTGAAAGCATACCATATCTGTCATTCTGGGTATGGATTACCTCAATTAGGGTGATTTTTTTTTTTTAGTTGCATTCTTTTGCCTGAAGATTCATGATGTCAGTTTTTTTAAAAACAGCTGAGTGACAGATACTCCATTGTGTAAATGTACCACTTTTTTGTTGTTTACCCATTCTTCGGTTGAGGTACCTCTAGGTTGTTTCCAGTTTCTGGGTAGTATGAATAAATATGCTATCAATATAGTTGAGCAAATGTCCTTGTAGTAAGATGGAGCACCTTTTGGATAGATGCTCAAGAGCAATATAGTTCAATTTTGAAGTAGATGGATTCTCAGTGTTCTGAGGAACCACTGATTTCCATAGTGACAGTATTAGTATGCACCCATAAGCAGTGGAGGATTGTTCCCCTTTCTTCACATCCTTGCCAGCATGACCTGTCACTTGTATTATTGATTTAGCCATTCTGACAGGTACAAGATAGATTCTCAAAATAGTTTTGATTTGCATTCTTGGTGGTTAAGATAGTGATGATTTCTTTAACTATTTCTCAGCTTTTTGAGATTTGTCTGTTGAGAATTCCTGTTTAGACCCCACTTTTAATTGATTTTTTTGCTTTGGAAAGCCTAGTTTCTTGAGGTCTTTATATATTTTGTATATTAGGCTTCTATGAGGTGTGGATTTGGTAAAAAATCTTTTCCCATTCCTTAGGCTGCCTCTTTGTCCAAATGACTGGGTTTTTGCTACTTTTAACCTATTTTTCTATTACTGGCAAAGAGGAGAAACAGAGTGTACAGGATGAATGTTGGCCTGTAATTTCTTCAATTTTTTTATTATAGTCTTGTAATTCATGTTTAAAGACTTATATGTCTGTCTGTCTTTCAGTTTCCTTTTATTTGTGGTGCCATCTATGTTGTGTGATTTTATTCATTATAATTTATATTGTTTCTCTGGAACATGATAGGCCTTCACCTATTTTTGTCTTCTGAAAATTTACTATGTTATGAGTTTCTTGAGTTTTTGATAGTTTGGGAAACTGTGTTAGT
Organism: Mus caroli; assembly: GCF_978045245.1. Classification (NCBI taxonomy): domain Eukaryota; kingdom Metazoa; phylum Chordata; class Mammalia; order Rodentia; family Muridae; genus Mus; species Mus caroli. Next base: position 88,470,948 of record NW_028227274.1, read on the forward strand.
TCCCTCTTCTTGATCCTGAAGGCTTGTCTCTCCTCATTTCTTGGCAAATCTGTGTTTTCCAATTGTTGCAATCATCAATTTTAGGGGTTTTGCAACTTAAGTGATTGATATGGTTAACACATTTGTGGGGTTTTCTTTAACTTTCTTATATACTATTGTCTCTGTGTCCTAATTAGTTTCAGTTGTCAACATTTTAGAGCCTACAGTCATCTGAGGGAGCCTCACTTGAGGTCATGCCCTCATCAAAATGGCTGGATACTGTGTCAGTGAGAGATTGTGTTTAGTGATGATTGATGTGGGAAGGCTTTTCTACTGAGGGTGGCAGTATCCCTAAGCAGCTGTGCCTAGGCTGGAAAAGAAAGCTGCCTGAGTATGTTACAGTGACCAAGCAAGAGGACAAGCTAGGAAACAATGTTTGTCCATGGTTTTTGCCTTATTTTCTTGAAGCTTGAGTTTCTATTCTAAGCTCCCAAAATGGTGGATTGTTATCTGACAGAACCAAACAAGTGAACCTGTACATTAGCTGAGATGCCTTTGGTTAGAGAATTCAATCACAGGAGCAGAGTAGTAAGTTAGAACAACAACAACAAAAACCAAAAAACAAGCAAACGAAAAATGCAAAAAGTAATTTTGTTGCTGAACAGAACCTGGAAATGTTCTCTTGTGGAGAAATACCAGGACTTGAGATGGCAATAGAAAGCTGTACTCAGAGCTTAATTAGCTGTTCTTGTAGCACCTGGAAGATCGGAGTATTTCGAGTAATGTAGTCAGAAGTCATAGGATTTCCGTGGAAAATAGACTCCATAAAAAAGTTTAGCTAGAGGTCATTTGTGTGGTATTTTTTACCCAAAATCTTTCCTATTCTGCTCATGCCTTGAGAAATTGAGTAAGGCAGAATTAAAAAATAATTGGCTGTATTGTTAGATGGAATATTGAATCTGTTAGATGATTATTGCTACTAACTCATTCAAGACTACAGTAGAAAAAAGCAATAAGTGGGACAGAAATAAATGCAAAGTCTGTGGCTTGTAGAGGAAAACATCAGGGGGAAGTTTCAGATGGCTGTCAAATGCTGAGACAGAAGCATGAATTTTCTTTCTTTTTTTTTAAGTCATCAAATAATTTATAATAGTTAAATGTCTTGAAATATACATGATATCTTCTGAAGCTAAAGGTAATGTGTACTCAACCAGTTTTTAAAATCTATTTGGAATATTAAACATGACAGAAGTAGAAGAAAATCTCTTATGTGTCCTCTATGAAAGGAAATTGTGACAAGTTACTGATTAGACACAAACCAGTCCATCTCCAAGAGAGAATATGCAGCATAACTGTGGAGAAACATGAATTTCCAAGAGATTATTTATCACCACTAAAGAGAAGGTCCTGGCCCCTTTCTTCTTCCTCGGAGCTACCTGCGAGGTGCCTGCCATCTGTTTTGTGACATCATGGCTGCCCTTCACCTTCAGGTGAAGTACAAGATCATCCAAAAGAGGACCAAGAAGTTCTTCAGGCACTAGTCAGATAAGTATGTCAAAATTAAGCAAAACTGGCAGAAACTCAGAGGTATTGGCAACGGTTCAAAGAAGATTCAAGGGGCAGGACCTTATGCCCAACACTGGTTACCAGAGCAACAAGAAAACCAAGCACATCCTGCCCAGTGGTTTCCAGAAGTTTCTGGTCCACAATGTCAAGGAGCTGGAAGTGCTGCTGATATATGACAAATCTTACTGAGCTGAGATCACTCACATTTGCTCTAAGAACTAGAAAGAACAGCACACCTGGCCATCAGAGTGACTAATCCCAACACCAGTTGAAGAATATGAATAGATGGCTTGTGTACACATTTTTGTGTTTAAATAAAACCACAAAAACTGAAAGAAAAGAGAGGAGAGAAGGAGAGACGGGGGAGGGGTGTCCTTAACTAAGGATTGAAAGCCTAAGAAGATGCCCTAAGGGAAACACTCCCTTCTGCTAAGTTTCCTGAATTGAAGGAGTAGGCAAAATGATTCCTAGACCCAGGAAGAACAACTTATAAAGCCTACTACAGCTGTGGTCCAAGTGTGGCAGGGTCCATCCCAGTTTAGAATCCAAAGTTGACAGGAACACCCAAGTTCTGGAAAAAAGAAAGATGCAGAGTTTAAGATCATGGATTCTTCCTTTGTGGTTTCAGTTCAGCACGGTTGTAGTCATCTGTCAGAGTCAGAGCCCCAGTGAGGGAGGATACTGTGAGAGTGCATTGCATGAACCTGTGAGAATGAAACCTGAGTTTCATTTTGAGACCACAAGAAGTTGAGATACATAAGCTATGAGACACCTGTCATGGAGAGCTGCATATAGGGAGTACAAGTAACTAAACCAAGAGATGTATGAGAAGTTACAGGGATAGGGCCATCTAAGCCTTTTGAAACTGAGGCCCCATGTGTCTGAGACAGAGCTGCAGGATCTGGTGTTTGCCCTGCTGAGTTTCTTGCTTTGGTTTAATCTTCCCTCCCTATGTTTACATTCCAATTTATTAGAATGGGAAGGGGCATTCTGTGCCATTGTGTGTTTGAATGATATAACTTGCTTTCTGATTTTACAAGATGTGTCAATCAAGAGATTGTCTTTAGTGTTAGAAGAGACTTTAGACATTTGAAGAGTGTATGGGCTGCTGCAGACAATTAGGATCATTGAAGTTAAACTAAATGCATTTTCATCATGGATGAGCCTAGAGTGACCAGGGTCAGAATGTTGTTGATTGAGTCAAACAGCTCCCAGAAAGGGTGATGTCTTTGAACACTTGTCTCTCCTTTGTGGCTTTCTTTGAGGGAGCTTGTAATGTTAGGATCCAAGAATCACTGAAGGAAGACCCCTCCCCAGACTCAAATAGTATGCAAAAGCAAAGAGCATTTTATTCTGCAGAATTCTAGCATGTAGGGGGTCTACCATTCACTAGGATGTAAACAGACATGTGAGTTTGCAAGCTCAATTTAAAGTCAATTAAGGGAATTCCAGGGAGGAGTAGGTGGCCTTTGTCCTGATTGGTTGGCTCAATTTCCAGGTGTATGGGTGTCTTTGGGATTGGTCAAGGTTCTGGGGAATTTGGGGGACTTTTCAGAACCAATGATGATTAACTATTCTTGGTTCAGGCTTGGCTCAGGCCTGGTGGCAGGGGCAGCTCCTGATTGGCTGCCTGTGAGGGGTGGTTTTCCTGGAATTGACTCGTTTTGGACTTTTTGTGTTTGGGGAAACAAAAACTTAGGCATAGTCATTCAAATTGTCAGTTTACAGCCTATCATGGAGTCAGCCTGGCTCTGGCCAACTCAGTCCTCTCAGTAGAAGCTTTTGTAGGAGGAATTCCTTTTGGGGATGAGATTTGAGTGTCTATAGACTCAACCTGTTTCGTGTGTGTGTGTGTGTGTGTGTGTGTGTGTGTGTGTGTGTGTGTGTGTGTGTGTGTTTCTACTGTGTTATGGTTGAACCTGATCAGTCAGCTTCCTTCTCATATTGTCTTGTCTTCACCATTATAGACTATCCCTAAATCACATAAAATGCACTTGAAGCAATTGTTATTTAGTGTTAAGCTACTTTGCGAGCCTTGTGTTTTTATATTATTAATTTTGTCGTTTTTGTTTTTGAAGACAGAGTTTCTCTGTGTAGCCCTGGCCATCCTGAAAGTAGGTGTGTAGAACATGCAGGCATCAAACTTAAAGATCCACCTGACTCTGGCTCCAGAGTGCTGGGATTAAATGTGGGCCAACATGTCTGGCTTTTTCTTTGTTTATTCATTTTTTTATTATTGGCTGATGGCCTGGAATGTAGGTTTTGATACATGTCAAGCATATGCTGTTGTGTTTTATCTTCATCCACACTGTGAATTTTGAAAGTTGGCAAAGAGAATATTCTGTTTTTCAGGATGACATGTAATACTGCATGAGCTTTCTGAGTCACTGAATTGCAGGTGCATAACATTCTTTCTACCTGTTGTGTTTGTTTTGATTTTTTTGAATGAATATGACTATTTTGCCTGTGTGCATGAATATGCACATCATGTATGCCTGGTCCCCATGGTAGTCAGAAGATGGCTTCATAATTCCTGAATTTGGAGCAATGGATAGTTGTTAAGCAACTGGCAATTGAGCCCAATTATTTGCAAGACCAGCAAGAGCTAGTCACTACTGAACCATCTCTCCTGTCCTAGTTAGGTTCAAAATTTACATTGCCAATATTTTCATCTGTCCATTTGTAACTATTTAAAGATGCATCCCATTTTAGTAAGATCTTGTTACTGTTACAGTTTAAACTGGGGCACTTTGGGATTCTGGAAGATGAATACAGAACTGGAGTAAATGTGTAATACTTTGTAGAAACTTCAGTAAAAACCTCTGAGTTCTTTCTGTCTTTCTTGTTTGTTTGATTTTTTACAGGGGAGAGAGGGTCTTAACATATCCTGTCTTGGATAGACCAGGCTGGCAACCAACTCAATGAGATATACCTGCCTTTGCTTCCTGCATGCTGAGATTAAAGGCATGAACCAGTACACACAGCTTGCCCATCTTTTTTTTTTTTTTTTTTTTTTTTTTGTAGTTAGTAATTGTTCATATAATTGCTCTGATGTGTGCTCAGTACTGTTTGCTTCTCTCTCTCTCTCTCTCTCTCTCTCTCTCTCTCTCTCTCAATTATCATTTCTCTTGCAAGGCTATATCCTATTTAAAGAGCAAAGAAATGACATAGGTGAACCTTATTATTATTCAGTTTCTTTCTAAGATGACTTGGTAATTACACTAGAACTTCTGGATCAATAAATAAGTGAGGAAAGCAACAGAATCATACAAATATAAAATATATTATCAGTGAAGCATATATTTACAGTGATGTTGGAATCATGGTTTCTGTTGTACACATGTATGGAATATTTTAGGATGCAGTGACCTATGATGATGTGCATGTAAACTTGACTCAAGAAGAATGGGCTTTGCTGGATCCTTCACAGAAGTGTCTCTACAAAGATGTGATGCTGGAGACCTATAAGAACCTCACAGCTATAGGTAAGATGATGAATTTTCTTTCACTTTTTAAAATAAGGGAACAATTGTTTCCTTGTTACTGATGCTTTTCTATAAGTTCAATTGAGAATGAAGAAGAATGAGGTGAATAAATCAGGTTCACTAAAGATAGTAACTTAAATTTTTCCTAATTTCCAATAATATATCATATATTTTCTGGTACTATTTTTTAGGCTACAATTGGGAATACCATAACATTGAAGAACATTGTCAAAGTTCTAGAAGACATGGAAGGTAATTTTCATATGCAAGTTGGCATGAATTTGCCTCTGAAGAAATATTAACATGTCCTGGAAGTTTTAAGAAAAGCAACAGTGTAAAAAAGTACTTCTTTAAGTGTATTAATGATTTTTTTTAAAGATTTATTTATTATATGTAAGTAAGTATGCTGTAACTGTCTTCAGACACTTTTTCTTCTCATTCTGGCCCTGCTCGCTTGCTGTAGCTGTCGTCAGACACCCTAGAAGAGGCATCAGATCTCATTACAGATGGTTGTGAGCCATCATGTGGTTGCTGGGATTTGAACTCATGACCTTCAGAAGAGCAGTCGGTGCTCTTAACCACTGAGCTATCTCTCACAAATCCATGTACCTCAATGTCAGGTGTCTGATTTGTGTTTGCAAATCTTGTCTCTATGAAAGAAGACAAGGAAAATTGTTTCTGATAATGCCTTAACAGATATTATCATTTGAATCATAGCCACATTACAGCTACTCTGTAGAACTGCCAATCTATATTTGGTTTCATACCACTCACTTATTTCAGTATATTGATAGATAGATAAATAGATAGATAGGTAGATAGATAGGCAGAAAATAGCTTATAAGTATATGTTTCTAATAATCAAATATTATGGAGCTGGCGAGATGGCTCAGTGGTTAAGAGCACTGACTGCTCTTCCAGAGGTCCTGAGTTCTAATTCCAGCAATCACATGGTGGCTCACAACCATCTGTACAGCTACAATGTACTCATATCCATAAAATAAATAAATAAATCTTTAAAAAAATAATAATCAAATATTACATAGTAAAGCAGATTACTCATATAGTAACATTGCTAAGTTTAAGTTTATAAGAGTCAAAAATGTTGTTTGGGAGAAACCTTAATCCCTATACCACATGTCTATGATGAACAAAAAGTCAAACTGTGTGAATGCAATGTGGAACTCTTTCATTATTCTTCTTTTAAAAAATATATCATGTGTCACAATGGATACAAGCCATGTGAACATAGGGATATTGAAAGAAGCAATGTACCTCTGTCTCCTTCCCAGAACAATTAAAATATATGTAGTAGTCCCCATTTGAGTAGACTTTTCTGTGTGATACAAGTTTATAATTAGTTGGTCTTCCAACTTCATTGAGAATATATCCATAAACTCACTGCAGAAAATCCCTATGAGTACTAGAAATGTGGAAATTCTTTTCTGTTTGTCCTGGTTTACTTTGCCAATGTATTATGCAAATGTGTACTTCACAATATAAGAAAAGTACACAATATAAGAAAAGAAAAGTATAAATGTACTCAGTGTGGTAAAGCTCTGAGCTCTTCCATTTTTCTTCAAATATGTGAAAAATCTCATAGAGAAAACAGATGCTACAAATGTGGGCCATGTAATTACACTCTTACCATTACAGGTAACCCCCAAGATGCAAAACAACCCATAATGAAGGGGAAACCATGAATGCAAACAAAGTGATAAAACCTTAAGATGTGATTCCTCTTTCACATATGCCAATTATCTTTGCAGGTATGAAAGAAGTCATACTGGAGAGAAACACTCTGAATACACTCAATGTGGTAAAGCCTTTGCATTTCACAGTTATCCTCAAAGGCATGAAAGAATTCATACTAGAGAGAAATCCTATGAAGGTATTCAATATGATGAAGCCTTGGTACATCACAGTAATCTCCAAACACATAAAAGAACACATCCTAAAGAGAAACCCTACAAATGCAATCGATGTGATAAAGCCTATTCACAACATAGTCATCTCCAAAGACATAAAAGAAAACACACTGGAGAGAAACCTTATGAATGTAAGCAATGTGGCAAAGCCTTTGCATACCATTCTGAACTTCGGAGTCATGAAAGAATTCATACTGGAGAGAAACCCTACAAATGTAATCAATGTGGTAAAGCCTTTGCACATCATTGTAATCTTCGAGTGCATAAAATAATACATACTGGAGAGAAGCCCTACAAATGCAATCAGTGTGATAAAGCCTATTCACAACACTGTAATCTCCAAATACATAAAAGTACACATACTGGAGAGAAGTCCTATAAATGTAATCAATGTGATAAAGCCTTTGTATATTATGGTTATCTTCAAAGACATAAAACAACACACACTGGAGAGAAACCTTACAAATGTAATCTATGTGGTAAAGCCTTTGCATCTCATCGTTATCTCCAAGTACATAGAAGAACACATACTGGAGAGAAACCCCATGAATGTAATCAATGTGGTAAAGCCTTTGTATATCATGATCATCTTCAAATACATAAAAGAACACATACTGGAGAGAAACCCTATGAATGTAATCACTGTGGTAAAACCTTTGCAGCCCATCGTTATCTCCAAGTACATAAAAGAACACATACTGGAGAGAAACCCTATGAATGCAATCAATGTGGTAAATCCTTTGCATCTCATAGTTATCTCCAAGTACATAAAAGAACACATACTGGAGAGAAACCCTATGAATGCAGTCAGTGTGATAAAGCTTTTGCATATCCTGGTTATCTCCAAGTACATAAAAGAACACATACTGGAGAGAAACCATATGAATGCAATCAATGTGGTAAAGCCTTTGCAGGTCAGAATGTTCTTAAAAGACATGAAAAAATTCATACTGGTGAGAAACCTTACATATGTAATGAATGTGGTAAAGCCTTTGTGAGTAACACTAGTCTCCAAATACATAAAGCAACACATACTGGAGAGAAGCCTTATGAATGTAAGCAATGTAGTAAATCCTTTGCCTCTAATGGCCAACTTCAAAGTCATGAAATAATTCACACTGGAGAGAAACCCTACAAATGTAATGGATGTGATAAAGCCTATTCACGACACAGTCATCTCCAAAGACATAAAAGAACACATACTATGACTGTAACCAATGTGTTAGAGCCTTTACAGGTCACAGTGATCTTCAAAGGTGTGGAAGTTTGAATATTCTTGGCCCATGGCAAGTGGCACTATTAGGAGTTGTGGCCTTCTTTGAGGAAGTGGATCACTATGGCAGTGGGCTTTGAGATCCTATGCGTGAGCCCCTCCCAGGGCAGAAGAGTCTTCTGGCTGCCTTCTAATTAAGATGTAAAACTCTCAGCTCCTCCAGCTCCTCCAATGTCTGCTGGACACTACTATTCTTTCCACCTTAATGATAATAGACTGAACCTCTGAATCTGTACAGAACCCTCAAATAAATGTTGTCCTTTATAAGTGTTGTCTTGGTCATAGTATCTTTTTCACAGCAATAAAACCCAGACTAAGACAAAGGGCATAAAAGATAGCACGCTGAAGAGAAACCCTGTGAATGTGTTGAATATGGTGAAGCCTTTGCACATTTCTATAGCTCTTATTGCAACAGAATTATTCAAACTTTCATTCAATGAAACCCTGTTAATGGAAGCAATGTACAGCCTTTGTCCTTCACAGTTATCGCTGAATGTAGAAAATAACATATACTGGAGAAAAGCCTTATCTGCAAAGATCCATAACAATACAAACACCTGGTCAAAGTAAATGCCAAGAATTACTGTAATCAAGCTGTTTGGGTTAAAAGGTTAGGTGTTGGAGGTTAAAGGTTATGGAGTTAGGATTGGGTGTTAGGGGTAAGGTTTAGGGTTAGAGGGTAATGGTTGGGGAGTAAGGGTATAGGGGTTAGGGTTTAGGAGGGTTAAGGTTAGGGATTAGCGTTAGGGTTAGGTTAGGGTTAGGTGTGTTAAGGTTGGGGAGGTAGGGTTAAGTTAGGTTAGAGTTAGGTATGTTAAGGTTGGGGAGGTAGGGTTAAGTTAGGTTAGAGTTAGGTATGTTAAGGTTGGGGAGGTAGGGTTAGAGGGTTAGTAGTTAGGGGTTTATTGTTAGGAAAAGAAATGCCAGCAGTGATTCCTTTTAGGGTTAGGGTGAGCTTTAGTGTTAGAGCTTAAAGAGAGAGACAGAGAGGCATTACTTCTAGGGAGGAAATAGGTTGGCTGGGGAAAGAGGGATGAAAATGATATAAACATAGTATTCATATATATTCTCAACAAATTCAAAATAATCAAGGTGAATAATAGTATCAAAGTAAATAAACTGGAGGGTAAGGAGGACTATTACCACACACATTAATGAAATTCAGGAAAATTGTTAGGTCTTACCTTAAAAACTCACATATTCCAAAGAATTGGAAAACTCTAAAATAAAATACATAGATTTCTAGATGTATATGACTTACCAAAAATAAATCATGAAGATATTTTTTAAAAAGAAGTTAAGCAGCTTTGTAGAAAAAAATAAAAGTGAAGCAGTAATCAAATATCTACCAATTAAAAAAATTATCAGACCTTCAATAATATACTAAGACAAATGCTTATCAAACTATTTTATTAAATAGCAAAGAAGGAAACATTACCAAACTGTATAAAGCTAGTATTAGTCTGATACTAAAACCAGATAATAAAATTTTAAAATTACTGATCGATCTCTAATATATATATATATATATATATATATATATATATATATATATACACACACACACACACACACACACTGTGTGTGTGTGTGTGTGTGTGTGTGTAAAATTTCTTTAAAAATACTTGCAAACTCGATCCAATAATATATCAAAAAAATCACTCACCATGACCAAGCTGGTTTATTCCAGAGATGTAGTGCTGGTTCCATATGTCAATCAATAAGTGTTATGAATTTCACAAATGATCTCTTGTTTTTGATAGAATAGAAATTATATGGCACCAGGCAGTGCTGGCACACGCCTTTAATCCCAGCACTTGGGAGGCAGAGGCAGGTGGATTTCTGAGTTCAAGGCCAGCCTGGTCTACAGAGTGAGTTCTAGGACAGCCAGGGTGACACAGAGAAACCTTGTCTCGGAAAAAAGAAAAGAAAAGAAAGAAAGAAAGAAAGAAAGAAAGAAAGAAAGAAAGAAAGAAAGAAAGAAAGAAAGAAAGAAAGAAAGAAAGAAAGAAAAGAAAAAAGAAAAGAAATTATACGGCGTCTTGATAGACATGGAAGGCTTTTGACAAAACCAACATCAATCATGTCAAACATCCCAAAGAAACTCAGAATATCAGAAACACATCTCACCATAATAATATATTTGGCAAGCCTATAGCTGATATATTAAATGCAGAAAACAAGGGTTCCCACTTTCCTGACTCTTATTCAAGATGTTACTGAAAAATCTTAGCTAGAACAATATAAAGCAAATAAAAGAAATATAATATGGGAAGGAAGAAGTCAAACTATCTCTATTTGCAGATAATTCAAAGACTAAAGACTCCACCAGAAAACCTAAAGAATGGATAAATTCTTTTCAACAAAATGGCAAAACACAAAAATGGCATATATAGCGTTTTAATAAACCAATGAAAAATATACTGAGAAAGAAATTCAGGGAAATAATCCCATTCATAACACTTTAAAAATCCAAGCAAAAAAATCTCTTGTATTAAACTGACCAAGAGAGTGAAAGACCTCTATGATGAAAACTTTAGATACTGAAGAAAGAAATTAAAGAAGAAACTAGAAGAAGGAAAGCCCTTGCAGGCTCATGGGATAGCCATACTTCCAAAATCAATCTATAGATTTAATGCAACCCCAAAAGAAATTAAGAGGTTAAGAAATATTGTCAAAATACATCACATACATGCATGAAAACACTATAATAAATCCCATTATTATTTATAATAAATACTTATTAAAACATTTTGAAAACTTTAATATAGATTCAAGTGGTTTTTAGAAACACAATCACACAAATACATATGACAAACTCCAAAACACCTGTCAGACATATGATGTTCTGCCAGTAATCCTAGCTCTGGAGGGGTTGGAGACAGGTGGAGCCCTGGGATTCATTGTCAAAACAGCCTAGCCTAAATTACTGATCTCAGTTGAGAGACCCGGCTTCAAAAACAAGGTGGATATTACCTGAGGAACAATACCCAAGGTCAATATTTGGTCAAGAGATGCATGCAACCATACATTAATACACACTATATACAAATGGAACATAATTCACACTAAAAGCTGTGGCACATACCAAAACATAGATGGATTTTATACAAAATGAAATAACCCAGTTGCCAAAAGACAAATATAATTTTATTTGTACAAAGAGCCTAGAGACATCAAATTGGTAGCAATGGAAAGTAGCATGGTGGTTGCCAAAGGCTATGAGAGGGAGAAGTGAAGAGTTAGTATTAATTTTGTATAGAATTTCAATTTAAAATGGTAAAAGAATTCTGGTGATAGATGGGAATATTAATCCCACAATACTGTGAATGTACTTAATGCCACTCAACTATCAACTTAAAAAGATAAACATGATAGTTTTTATATTATATATATTTTACAAATATAATAATTAAAAGATCCTCCCTCACCATAAAGTGATAGGGATACTGGTCCTTGTATAGCTGCAACTCAGTAACAGCAATGTTCATCTACTTTGGTCAGTTTCTTAACTATTTCACTGCATTTATATATGTCTGTCTTAAAAATAAAGTAACATTAAAATGTCTACCAAGGTCTTTTCTAAGGTATCTGTTGAAATCTCAAAGCAAACTCCTTTGAGTGACCTAATGCAATGGAAGCAGCTGATGGCTCTGAAGTGCTGAGAAGAAGGCAGAATCCTAGTGAAGCCTGAGTGCTCTTTACAGCACTAACTCCCAGGCAGTACTTAATTAGTTTACTTTCCTTTATAAAACTTTACAGAATGAAATTTTATGCCTATCTGTTTTTGTTGATTAATCACATGTACTTTCACAAGAAGTCAGCATTAGATGCTTCCTTTGTCCTCAAATGTCTTTGTTGTTTTGTTTGTTTGTTTGTTTGTTTGTTTGTTTGTTTTTTTAAATCACTAAGGCTGAAACCGCTGCACTGGTGGTGACCTGAAACATGCAAGGATTTTTTTCTTCACTAAATGTTTGTGTCATCTTTGGCTCTGGAGAGATGTTTAAATTCATGCTGGCATAAGAAAATATGTTCAGTGCTTCTTTAGATATTTAGACTAAAGTTTCATGTAACAAACATCAGTTTATTACTCCTAGAATGGCAAGGCACGACAAGAGAGGATAAGCAGTAGACAACACAACACTTAGCATTCACTATTGAGTGACTCAGATTCCAGCTCCTGAGTCCCAGACCAATGAAGTGCTAGACAGCATCCTAGAGACTTCATCTGTAAAACTGACTAAATAGTACATACCTTTCAGGATTACTGCAAACTTGGGGGTGAAATATGAAAAACTGTGCAGGCCTTCTCACCAAACAGACACTAAATAAACAAACACTAGTTACTATTTCTGTCACTGGTGTTAGTGTTATTAGAGAGCCTATGCAGGATAGGTACAACAGTAAGTGTACACTGGTAAACATTTTTCACTTCATTAGGAATATTGAGAGATTGAGACTAAGATGACTCTAGCAATTAGCATTTTGGGTTGATTTCAATGACACCTTTTCACTTGGTCTTGCTAACTCTGAACATTGCTAATATTCAACCCACCTTTTTATCCTTTAAAAAACAAAAAATATCATATACAACTGCTCTTTCTTCCTTCCTTTCTCTCTCTCTTTCTCTCTTTCTCTCCTTCTCTCTCTCTCTTTCTTTCTTTCTTTCTTTCTTTCTTTCTTTCTTTCTTTCTTTCTTTCTCTCTTTTTAGTTTGTGTGTGGAAGTGTGGGGCATCCTCAGAGACTAGAAGTGTCTGGTCCCGTAGAGCTGGAGTTAGAAGCAGTTGTGAACCTTCCAATGTGGGTGCTAGAAACCAGGCCTTGGTCCTCTTCAATGGAAGTCTGTGCTCTTAACCACTGGGCCATCTCTTCAGCTCTGTAACTGCTTCTCATGGTGAAGAAAGGAATACTTGTCTTAAAATTGTATCATGTTACCTGGTAAGGACTATCATAGACAACAGATGCTGTTAAAAAAAAATACAGGTTGTGATTTAGCAATTAAGAGCTAGAAGACATGACAGTGCAACAGGTGTCCCTCTAACTGTCCTTGGCCTTCTGTCATTTTCATCAGATGTAGTAATGGAGCCAGCTCTCAGGTGGGATGTTCTCAAAGATTGGACACAATATTGTCCACCAAGTTTGCAGAGCAAATACATGTTGTCCCAAACTATTGTATATTCTTCAATCCTGCGACTGTCCCTAAATGATTGTTACTATTTGTTCTAAATTGTTTTCTGTGCTGTGATAAATATCATGATCAACACCAACTTGAGGGTTTTATTTATTCTCTCACACAACTTATAGTCTTTAATGAAGGAAAATCAGGGCAGTAACCCTGGCAAGCAGGAACCTGGAAGCAGGAATTATAGCAGAGACCATGGAGGAATGCTGTTTGCTTGCTTGCTCCCCATGGTTGACTCAGTTTGTTTTTTTTCATATGACCAAGGACTACCTACCCAGGTGTCACATTGCCCACAAATCTTTGGGCTTTCTTACATCAATAATTAATCAAGAAAATGCCCAACATATTTGTCTACAGACCAGTCTGATGGAGGCCTTTTCTCAGTTAAGAAGTCCTCTTTGTTAAGGAGTGTCCTTGGAAAAGCCCCATATATGTGTGCCCCTGAGATGAAAGAAGCCAACAGCAGGCTCATCAGTGCTAAGAGGCCAACCACTTTTTCTCTACTACCTGGGGATGTGAAACAGGGTTAGGATTAGCAGAATTGGAGACAATTCTGGGGGTAGTTAAAGATTCAGTGGGCAAGGTGAGAGAAGGGACAGTTAGAGGGACACCTGTTGCACTGTCATGCCAAGTGGAAGAGAGAGAGAAAAAAAGCAGAATCAGAGCCGGTTCAAGTCTTGGTTTAACTCCTCCCCCTGGTTAACCACCTTCACATCTGCCCTTGTTAAGTCCCCTAATCGTTCTGCTTTTGTGGACTTTTGGACCCTGCATATTGAACAAACTTATAGCCTTCATAAAAGAGAGAATAGGATCAGTGTAGCTGATGGTTCTGGGCCAACAATATGAGACCCTGACTACAGGATCTGAAGAATATGAGTTAGTTACATAAGACTCCTGAGTGTAGCTCCAGGATTGGAGCTTATACAAGAAAAGGGCAGGGTGGAGGGGATGAGGGAGCCTAAGGGGTTTTCCATTCCCACACCCTCCTTACAGCTTCCCCCTCCTGCCTGGAGTCAAGGCTAGGCCAAGTTCCATTCTCCACTCATAAGAACATTCTTGAGTAAAAAAATACTCAGAATGTACCTGACCCTCTGGAAAATCCCAGGTAGAGTTCAAATACCTGTCATGCTTGCTAGCTAATAGGTTTAAAGGTCAATATGCTTAGCCAATAAGTTTGAGCTGTAATCTTGATGATGTAACCTGTGCCCCTAAAAAGTATAAAAACTGCTTGTAATAGCCATTTGGGGTCGCCTTCTTATTAACTCGTCTCAATGCTCTGGAAAATAAACCTCTTGCTTTTGCATGGGGTGGAGGGGAAGAAGTCCTCTTTGAAGATGAGCTTCACTTGTATAAGGTTGACAATAAAAACAAAACAAAAAAGCTCAACCACAACATGAAGAGAAAAACCCAGCATGTTGTTTTTTGGATTTCCTGTACTTCACTTCTCCTAGAAAGAGTGGAGCCAAAAAGGTTCTGAATCACGTTGGGCTCTACTTAAGGACAATAACACATTTATACAATTTTCTCCCATTTAATTTATCTTAGACATTGTATTCCAGCAAACCTTCAGAAGGCCGTGAGGAAATTCCTTTTACCCCTATCATATTCTACCCTGCCCTGCTGCACATCAGCTCAGTGGCTTACCAATGGCAAAGTTTTAGTGCAGCTTTTTTTAAATTATTTTTAAAGTTCAGGGGTACAGTGTTTCTGAACACTGTTAGGGTTAGGGTTAGGGTTAGGGTTAGGGTTAGGGTTAGGGTTAGGGTTAGGGTTTTAGGGTCAGGGTCAGGGTCAGGGTCAGGGTCAGGGTCAGGGTCAGGGTTAGGGTTAGGGTTAGGGTTTTAGGGTCAGGGTCAGGGTCAGGGTCAGGGTCAGGGTCAGGGTCAGGGTCAGGGTCAGGGTCAGGGTCAGGGTTTAGGGTCAGGGTCAGGGTCAGGGTCAGGGTCAGGGTCAGGGTCAGGGTCAGGGTCAGGGTTAGGGTTTTAGGGTCAGGGTCAGGGTCAGGGTCAGGGTCAGGGTCAGGGTCAGGGTTAGGGTTTTAGGGTCAGGGTCAGGGTCAGGGTCAGGGTCAGGGTCAGGGTCAGGGTCAGGGTCAGGGTCAGGGTCGTCAGGGTCAGGGTCAGGGTCAGGGTCAGGGTCAGGGTCAGGGTCAGGGTCAGGGTCAGGGTCGTCAGGGTCAGGGTCAGGGTCAGGGTCAGGGTCAGGGTCAGGGTTAGGGGGTTAGGGTTAGGGTTAGGGTTAGGGTTAGGGTTAGGGTTAGGGTTAGGGTTAGGGTTAGGGTTAGGGTTAGGGTTAGGGTTAGGGTTAGGGTTAGGGTTAGGGTTAGGGTTAGGGTTAGGGTTAGGGTTAGGGTTAGGGTTAGGGTTAGGGTTAGGGTTAGGGTTAGGGTTAGGGTTAGGGTTAGGGTTAGGGTTAGGGTTAGGGTTAGGGTTAGGGTTAGGGTTAGGGTTAGGGTTGTTAGGGTTAGGGTTAGGGTTAGGGTTAGGGTTAGGGTTAGGGTTAGGGTTAGGGTTAGGGTTAGGGTTAGGGTTAGGGTTAGGGTTAGGGTTAGGGTTAGGGTTAGGGTTAGGGTTAGGGTTAGGGTTAGGGTTAGGGTTAGGGTTAGGGTTAGGGGTTAGGGGTTAGGGTTAGGGTTAGGGTTAGGGTTAGGGTTAGGGTTAGGGTTAGGGTTAGGGTTAGGGTTAGGGTTAGGGTTAGGGTTAGGGTTAGGGTTAGGGTTAGGGTTAGGGTTAGGGTTAGGGTTAGGGTTAGGGTTAGGGTTAGGGTTAGGGTTAGGGTTAGGGTTAGGGTTAGGGTTAGGGTTAGGGTTAGGGTTAGGGTTAGGGTTAGGGTTAGGGTTAGGGTTAGGGTTAGGGTTAGGGTTAGGGTTAGGGTTAGGGTTAGGGTTAGGGTTAGGGTTAGGGTTAGGGGTTAGGGTTAGGGTTAGGGTTAGGGTTAGGGTTAGGGTTAGGGTTAGGGTTAGGGTTAGGGTTAGGGTTAGGGTTAGGGTTAGGGTTAGGGTTAGGGTTAGGGTTAGGGTTAGGGTTAGGGTTAGGGTTAGGGTTAGGGTTAGGGTTAGGGTTAGGGTTAGGGTTAGGGTTAGGGTTAGGGTTAGGGTTAGGGTTAGGGTTAGGGTTAGGGTTAGGGTTAGGGTTAGGGTTAGGGTTAGGGTTAGGGTTAGGGTTAGGGTTAGGGTTAGGGTTAGGGTTAGGGTTAGGGTTAGGGTTAGGGTTAGGGTTAGGGTTAGGGTTAGGGTTAGGGTTAGGGTTAGGGTTAGGGTTAGGGTTAGGGTTAGGGTTAGGGTTAGGGTTAGGGTTAGGGTTAGGGTTAGGGTTAGGGTTAGGGTTAGGGTTAGGGTTAGGGTTAGGGTTAGGGTTAGGGTTAGGGTTAGGGTTAGGGTTAGGGTTAGGGTTAGGGTTAGGGTTAGGGTTAGGGTTAGGGTTAGGGTTAGGGTTAGGGTTAGGGTTAGGGTTAGGGTTAGGGTTAGGGTTAGGGTTAGGGTTAGGGTTAGGGTTAGGGTTAGGGTTAGGGTTAGGGTTAGGGTTAGGGTTAGGGTTAGGGTTAGGGTTAGGGTTAGGGTTAGGGTTAGGGTTAGGGTTAGGGTTAGGGTTAGGGTTAGGGTTAGGGTTAGGGTTAGGGTTAGGGTTAGGGTTAGGGTTAGGGTTAGGGTTAGGGTTAGGGTTAGGGTTAGGGTTAGGGTTAGGGTTAGGGTTAGGGTTAGGGTTAGGGTTAGGGTTAGGGTTAGGGTTAGGGTTAGGGTTAGGGTTAGGGTTAGGGTTAGGGTTAGGGTTAGGGTTAGGGTTAGGGTTAGGGTTAGGGTTAGGGTTAGGGTTAGGGTTAGGGTTAGGGTTAGGGTTAGGGTTAGGGTTAGGGTTAGGGTTAGGGTTAGGGTTAGGGTTAGGGTTAGGGTTAGGGTTAGGGTTAGGGTTAGGGTTAGGGTTAGGGTTAGGGTTAGGGTTAGGGTTAGGGTTAGGGTTAGGGTTAGGGTTAGGGTTAGGGTTAGGGTTAGGGTTAGGGTTAGGGTTAGGGTTAGGGTTAGGGTTAGGGTTAGGGTTAGGGTTAGGGTTAGGGTTAGGGTTAGGGTTAGGGTTAGGGTTAGGGTTAGGGTTAGGGTTAGGGTTAGGGTTAGGGTTAGGGTTAGGGTTAGGGTTAGGGTTAGGGTTAGGGTTAGGGTTAGGGTTAGGGTTAGGGTTAGGGTTAGGGTTAGGGTTAGGGTTAGGGTTAGGGTTAGGGTTAGGGTTAGGGTTAGGGTTAGGGTTAGGGTTAGGGTTAGGGTTAGGGTTAGGGTTAGGGTTAGGGTTAGGGTTAGGGTTAGGGTTAGGGTTAGGGTTAGGGTTAGGGTTAGGGTTAGGGTTAGGGTTAGGGTTAGGGTTAGGGTTAGGGTTAGGGTTAGGGTTAGGGTTAGGGTTAGGGTTAGGGTTAGGGTTAGGGTTAGGGTTAGGGTTAGGGTTAGGGTTAGGGTTAGGGTTAGGGTTAGGGTTAGGGTTAGGGTTAGGGTTAGGGTTAGGGTTAGGGTTAGGGTTAGGGTTAGGGTTAGGGTTAGGGTTAGGGTTAGGGTTAGGGTTAGGGTTAGGGTTAGGGTTAGGGTTAGGGTTAGGGTTAGGGTTAGGGTTAGGGTTAGGGTTAGGGTTAGGGTTAGGGTTAGGGTTAGGGTTAGGGTTAGGGTTAGGGTTAGGGTTAGGGTTAGGGTTAGGGTTAGGGTTAGGGTTAGGGTTAGGGTTAGGGTTAGGGTTAGGGTTAGGGTTAGGGTTAGGGTTAGGGTTAGGGTTAGGGTTAGGGTTAGGGTTAGGGTTAGGGTTAGGGTTAGGGTTAGGGTTAGGGTTAGGGTTAGGGTTAGGGTTAGGGTTAGGGTTAGGGTTAGGGTTAGGGTTAGGGTTAGGGTTAGGGTTAGGGTTAGGGTTAGGGTTAGGGTTAGGGTTAGGGTTAGGGTTAGGGTTAGGGTTAGGGTTAGGGTTAGGGTTAGGGTTAGGGTTAGGGTTAGGGTTAGGGTTAGGGTTAGGGTTAGGGTTAGGGTTAGGGTTAGGGTTAGGGTTAGGGTTAGGGTTAGGGTTAGGGTTAGGGTTAGGGTTAGGGTTAGGGTTAGGGTTAGGGTTAGGGTTAGGGTTAGGGTTAGGGTTAGGGTTAGGGTTAGGGTTAGGGTTAGGGTTAGGGTTAGGGTTAGGGTTAGGGTTAGGGTTAGGGTTAGGGTTAGGGTTAGGGTTAGGGTTAGGGTTAGGGTTAGGGTTAGGGTTAGGGTTAGGGTTAGGGTTAGGGTTAGGGTTAGGGTTAGGGTTAGGGTTAGGGTTAGGGTTAGGGTTAGGGTTAGGGTTAGGGTTAGGGTTAGGGTTAGGGTTAGGGTTAGGGTTAGGGTTAGGGTTAGGGTTAGGGTTAGGGTTAGGGTTAGGGTTAGGGTTAGGGTTAGGGTTAGGGTTAGGGTTAGGGTTAGGGTTAGGGTTAGGGTTAGGGTTAGGGTTAGGGTTAGGGTTAGGGTTAGGGTTAGGGTTAGGGTTAGGGTTAGGGTTAGGGTTAGGGTTAGGGTTAGGGTTAGGGTTAGGGTTAGGGTTAGGGTTAGGGTTAGGGTTAGGGTTAGGGTTAGGGTTAGGGTTAGGGTTAGGGTTAGGGTTAGGGTTAGGGTTAGGGTTAGGGTTAGGGTTAGGGTTAGGGTTAGGGTTAGGGTTAGGGTTAGGGTTAGGGTTAGGGTTAGGGTTAGGGTTAGGGTTAGGGTTAGGGTTAGGGTTAGGGTTAGGGTTAGGGTTAGGGTTAGGGTTAGGGTTAGGGTTAGGGTTAGGGTTAGGGTTAGGGTTAGGGTTAGGGTTAGGGTTAGGGTTAGGGTTAGGGTTAGGGTTAGGGTTAGGGTTAGGGTTAGGGTTAGGGTTAGGGTTAGGGTTAGGGTTAGGGTTAGGGTTAGGGTTAGGGTTAGGGTTAGGGTTAGGGTTAGGGTTAGGGTTAGGGTTAGGGTTAGGGTTAGGGTTAGGGTTAGGGTTAGGGTTAGGGTTAGGGTTAGGGTTAGGGTTAGGGTTAGGGTTAGGGTTAGGGTTAGGGTTAGGGTTAGGGTTAGGGTTAGGGTTAGGGTTAGGGTTAGGGTTAGGGTTAGGGTTAGGGTTAGGGTTAGGGTTAGGGTTAGGGTTAGGGTTAGGGTTAGGGTTAGGGTTAGGGTTAGGGTTAGGGTTAGGGTTAGGGTTAGGGTTAGGGTTAGGGTTAGGGTTAGGGTTAGGGTTAGGGTTAGGGTTAGGGTTAGGGTTAGGGTTAGGGTTAGGGTTAGGGTTAGGGTTAGGGTTAGGGTTAGGGTTAGGGTTAGGGTTAGGGTTAGGGTTAGGGTTAGGGTTAGGGTTAGGGTTAGGGTTAGGGTTAGGGTTAGGGTTAGGGTTAGGGTTAGGGTTAGGGTTAGGGTTAGGGTTAGGGTTAGGGTTAGGGTTAGGGTTAGGGTTAGGGTTAGGGTTAGGGTTAGGGTTAGGGTTAGGGTTAGGGTTAGGGTTAGGGTTAGGGTTAGGGTTAGGGTTAGGGTTAGGGTTAGGGTTAGGGTTAGGGTTAGGGTTAGGGTTAGGGTTAGGGTTAGGGTTAGGGTTAGGGTTAGGGTTAGGGTTAGGGTTAGGGTTAGGGTTAGGGTTAGGGTTAGGGTTAGGGTTAGGGTTAGGGTTAGGGTTAGGGTTAGGGTTAGGGTTAGGGTTAGGGTTAGGGTTAGGGTTAGGGTTAGGGTTAGGGTTAGGGTTAGGGTTAGGGTTAGGGTTAGGGTTAGGGTTAGGGTTAGGGTTAGGGTTAGGGTTAGGGTTAGGGTTAGGGTTAGGGTTAGGGTTAGGGTTAGGGTTAGGGTTAGGGTTAGGGTTAGGGTTAGGGTTAGGGTTAGGGTTAGGGTTAGGGTTAGGGTTAGGGTTAGGGTTAGGGTTAGGGTTAGGGTTAGGGTTAGGGTTAGGGTTAGGGTTAGGGTTAGGGTTAGGGTTAGGGTTAGGGTTAGGGTTAGGGTTAGGGTTAGGGTTAGGGTTAGGGTTAGGGTTAGGGTTAGGGTTAGGGTTAGGGTTAGGGTTAGGGTTAGGGTTAGGGTTAGGGTTAGGGTTAGGGTTAGGGTTAGGGTTAGGGTTAGGGTTAGGGTTAGGGTTAGGGTTAGGGTTAGGGTTAGGGTTAGGGTTAGGGTTAGGGTTAGGGTTAGGGTTAGGGTTAGGGTTAGGGTTAGGGTTAGGGTTAGGGTTAGGGTTAGGGTTAGGGTTAGGGTTAGGGTTAGGGTTAGGGTTAGGGTTAGGGTTAGGGTTAGGGTTAGGGTTAGGGTTAGGGTTAGGGTTAGGGTTAGGGTTAGGGTTAGGGTTAGGGTTAGGGTTAGGGTTAGGGTTAGGGTTAGGGTTAGGGTTAGGGTTAGGGTTAGGGTTAGGGTTAGGGTTAGGGTTAGGGTTAGGGTTAGGGTTAGGGTTAGGGTTAGGGTTAGGGTTAGGGTTAGGGTTAGGGTTAGGGTTAGGGTTAGGGTTAGGGTTAGGGTTAGGGTTAGGGTTAGGGTTAGGGTTAGGGTTAGGGTTAGGGTTAGGGTTAGGGTTAGGGTTAGGGTTAGGGTTAGGGTTAGGGTTAGGGTTAGGGTTAGGGTTAGGGTTAGGGTTAGGGTTAGGGTTAGGGTTAGGGTTAGGGTTAGGGTTAGGGTTAGGGTTAGGGTTAGGGTTAGGGTTAGGGTTAGGGTTAGGGTTAGGGTTAGGGTTAGGGTTAGGGTTAGGGTTAGGGTTAGGGTTAGGGTTAGGGTTAGGGTTAGGGTTAGGGTTAGGGTTAGGGTTAGGGTTAGGGTTAGGGTTAGGGTTAGGGTTAGGGTTAGGGTTAGGGTTAGGGTTAGGGTTAGGGTTAGGGTTAGGGTTAGGGTTAGGGTTAGGGTTAGGGTTAGGGTTAGGGTTAGGGTTAGGGTTAGGGTTAGGGTTAGGGTTAGGGTTAGGGTTAGGGTTAGGGTTAGGGTTAGGGTTAGGGTTAGGGTTAGGGTTAGGGTTAGGGTTAGGGTTAGGGTTAGGGTTAGGGTTAGGGTTAGGGTTAGGGTTAGGGTTAGGGTTAGGGTTAGGGTTAGGGTTAGGGTTAGGGTTAGGGTTAGGGTTAGGGTTAGGGTTAGGGTTAGGGTTAGGGTTAGGGTTAGGGTTAGGGTTAGGGTTAGGGTTAGGGTTAGGGTTAGGGTTAGGGTTAGGGTTAGGGTTAGGGTTAGGGTTAGGGTTAGGGTTAGGGTTAGGGTTAGGGTTAGGGTTAGGGTTAGGGTTAGGGTTAGGGTTAGGGTTAGGGTTAGGGTTAGGGTTAGGGTTAGGGTTAGGGTTAGGGTTAGGGTTAGGGTTAGGGTTAGGGTTAGGGTTAGGGTTAGGGTTAGGGTTAGGGTTAGGGTTAGGGTTAGGGTTAGGGTTAGGGTTAGGGTTAGGGTTAGGGTTAGGGTTAGGGTTAGGGTTAGGGTTAGGGTTAGGGTTAGGGTTAGGGTTAGGGTTAGGGTTAGGGTTAGGGTTAGGGTTAGGGTTAGGGTTAGGGTTAGGGTTAGGGTTAGGGTTAGGGTTAGGGTTAGGGTTAGGGTTAGGGTTAGGGTTAGGGTTAGGGTTAGGGTTAGGGTTAGGGTTAGGGTTAGGGTTAGGGTTAGGGTTAGGGTTAGGGTTAGGGTTAGGGTTAGGGTTAGGGTTAGGGTTAGGGTTAGGGTTAGGGTTAGGGTTAGGGTTAGGGTTAGGGTTAGGGTTAGGGTTAGGGTTAGGGTTAGGGTTAGGGTTAGGGTTAGGGTTAGGGTTAGGGTTAGGGTTAGGGTTAGGGTTAGGGTTAGGGTTAGGGTTAGGGTTAGGGTTAGGGTTAGGGTTAGGGTTAGGGTTAGGGTTAGGGTTAGGGTTAGGGTTAGGGTTAGGGTTAGGGTTAGGGTTAGGGTTAGGGTTAGGGTTAGGGTTAGGGTTAGGGTTAGGGTTAGGGTTAGGGTTAGGGTTAGGGTTAGGGTTAGGGTTAGGGTTAGGGTTAGGGTTAGGGTTAGGGTTAGGGTTAGGGTTAGGGTTAGGGTTAGGGTTAGGGTTAGGGTTAGGGTTAGGGTTAGGGTTAGGGTTAGGGTTAGGGTTAGGGTTAGGGTTAGGGTTAGGGTTAGGGTTAGGGTTAGGGTTAGGGTTAGGGTTAGGGTTAGGGTTAGGGTTAGGGTTAGGGTTAGGGTTAGGGTTAGGGTTAGGGTTAGGGTTAGGGTTAGGGTTAGGGTTAGGGTTAGGGTTAGGGTTAGGGTTAGGGTTAGGGTTAGGGTTAGGGTTAGGGTTAGGGTTAGGGTTAGGGTTAGGGTTAGGGTTAGGGTTAGGGTTAGGGTTAGGGTTAGGGTTAGGGTTAGGGTTAGGGTTAGGGTTAGGGTTAGGGTTAGGGTTAGGGTTAGGGTTAGGGTTAGGGTTAGGGTTAGGGTTAGGGTTAGGGTTAGGGTTAGGGTTAGGGTTAGGGTTAGGGTTAGGGTTAGGGTTAGGGTTAGGGTTAGGGTTAGGGTTAGGGTTAGGGTTAGGGTTAGGGTTAGGGTTAGGGTTAGGGTTAGGGTTAGGGTTAGGGTTAGGGTTAGGGTTAGGGTTAGGGTTAGGGTTAGGGTTAGGGTTAGGGTTAGGGTTAGGGTTAGGGTTAGGGTTAGGGTTAGGGTTAGGGTTAGGGTTAGGGTTAGGGTTAGGGTTAGGGTTAGGGTTAGGGTTAGGGTTAGGGTTAGGGTTAGGGTTAGGGTTAGGGTTAGGGTTAGGGTTAGGGTTAGGGTTAGGGTTAGGGTTAGGGTTAGGGTTAGGGTTAGGGTTAGGGTTAGGGTTAGGGTTAGGGTTAGGGTTAGGGTTAGGGTTAGGGTTAGGGTTAGGGTTAGGGTTAGGGTTAGGGTTAGGGTTAGGGTTAGGGTTAGGGTTAGGGTTAGGGTTAGGGTTAGGGTTAGGGTTAGGGTTAGGGTTAGGGTTAGGGTTAGGGTTAGGGTTAGGGTTAGGGTTAGGGTTAGGGTTAGGGTTAGGGTTAGGGTTAGGGTTAGGGTTAGGGTTAGGGTTAGGGTTAGGGTTAGGGTTAGGGTTAGGGTTAGGGTTAGGGTTAGGGTTAGGGTTAGGGTTAGGGTTAGGGTTAGGGTTAGGGTTAGGGTTAGGGTTAGGGTTAGGGTTAGGGTTAGGGTTAGGGTTAGGGTTAGGGTTAGGGTTAGGGTTAGGGTTAGGGTTAGGGTTAGGGTTAGGGTTAGGGTTAGGGTTAGGGTTAGGGTTAGGGTTAGGGTTAGGGTTAGGGTTAGGGTTAGGGTTAGGGTTAGGGTTAGGGTTAGGGTTAGGGTTAGGGTTAGGGTTAGGGTTAGGGTTAGGGTTAGGGTTAGGGTTAGGGTTAGGGTTAGGGTTAGGGTTAGGGTTAGGGTTAGGGTTAGGGTTAGGGTTAGGGTTAGGGTTAGGGTTAGGGTTAGGGTTAGGGTTAGGGTTAGGGTTAGGGTTAGGGTTAGGGTTAGGGTTAGGGTTAGGGTTAGGGTTAGGGTTAGGGTTAGGGTTAGGGTTAGGGTTAGGGTTAGGGTTAGGGTTAGGGTTAGGGTTAGGGTTAGGGTTAGGGTTAGGGTTAGGGTTAGGGTTAGGGTTAGGGTTAGGGTTAGGGTTAGGGTTAGGGTTAGGGTTAGGGTTAGGGTTAGGGTTAGGGTTAGGGTTAGGGTTAGGGTTAGGGTTAGGGTTAGGGTTAGGGTTAGGGTTAGGGTTAGGGTTAGGGTTAGGGTTAGGGTTAGGGTTAGGGTTAGGGTTAGGGTTAGGGTTAGGGTTAGGGTTAGGGTTAGGGTTAGGGTTAGGGTTAGGGTTAGGGTTAGGGTTAGGGTTAGGGTTAGGGTTAGGGTTAGGGTTAGGGTTAGGGTTAGGGTTAGGGTTAGGGTTAGGGTTAGGGTTAGGGTTAGGGTTAGGGTTAGGGTTAGGGTTAGGGTTAGGGTTAGGGTTAGGGTTAGGGTTAGGGTTAGGGTTAGGGTTAGGGTTAGGGTTAGGGTTAGGGTTAGGGTTAGGGTTAGGGTTAGGGTTAGGGTTAGGGTTAGGGTTAGGGTTAGGGTTAGGGTTAGGGTTAGGGTTAGGGTTAGGGTTAGGGTTAGGGTTAGGGTTAGGGTTAGGGTTAGGGTTAGGGTTAGGGTTAGGGTTAGGGTTAGGGTTAGGGTTAGGGTTAGGGTTAGGGTTAGGGTTAGGGTTAGGGTTAGGGTTAGGGTTAGGGTTAGGGTTAGGGTTAGGGTTAGGGTTAGGGTTAGGGTTAGGGTTAGGGTTAGGGTTAGGGTTAGGGTTAGGGTTAGGGTTAGGGTTAGGGTTAGGGTTAGGGTTAGGGTTAGGGTTAGGGTTAGGGTTAGGGTTAGGGTTAGGGTTAGGGTTAGGGTTAGGGTTAGGGTTAGGGTTAGGGTTAGGGTTAGGGTTAGGGTTAGGGTTAGGGTTAGGGTTAGGGTTAGGGTTAGGGTTAGGGTTAGGGTTAGGGTTAGGGTTAGGGTTAGGGTTAGGGTTAGGGTTAGGGTTAGGGTTAGGGTTAGGGTTAGGGTTAGGGTTAGGGTTAGGGTTAGGGTTAGGGTTAGGGTTAGGGTTAGGGTTAGGGTTAGGGTTAGGGTTAGGGTTAGGGTTAGGGTTAGGGTTAGGGTTAGGGTTAGGGTTAGGGTTAGGGTTAGGGTTAGGGTTAGGGTTAGGGTTAGGGTTAGGGTTAGGGTTAGGGTTAGGGTTAGGGTTAGGGTTAGGGTTAGGGTTAGGGTTAGGGTTAGGGTTAGGGTTAGGGTTAGGGTTAGGGTTAGGGTTAGGGTTAGGGTTAGGGTTAGGGTTAGGGTTAGGGTTAGGGTTAGGGTTAGGGTTAGGGTTAGGGTTAGGGTTAGGGTTAGGGTTAGGGTTAGGGTTAGGGTTAGGGTTAGGGTTAGGGTTAGGGTTAGGGTTAGGGTTAGGGTTAGGGTTAGGGTTAGGGTTAGGGTTAGGGTTAGGGTTAGGGTTAGGGTTAGGGTTAGGGTTAGGGTTAGGGTTAGGGTTAGGGTTAGGGTTAGGGTTAGGGTTAGGGTTAGGGTTAGGGTTAGGGTTAGGGTTAGGGTTAGGGTTAGGGTTAGGGTTAGGGTTAGGGTTAGGGTTAGGGTTAGGGTTAGGGTTAGGGTTAGGGTTAGGGTTAGGGTTAGGGTTAGGGTTAGGGTTAGGGTTAGGGTTAGGGTTAGGGTTAGGGTTAGGGTTAGGGTTAGGGTTAGGGTTAGGGTTAGGGTTAGGGTTAGGGTTAGGGTTAGGGTTAGGGTTAGGGTTAGGGTTAGGGTTAGGGTTAGGGTTAGGGTTAGGGTTAGGGTTAGGGTTAGGGTTAGGGTTAGGGTTAGGGTTAGGGTTAGGGTTAGGGTTAGGGTTAGGGTTAGGGTTAGGGTTAGGGTTAGGGTTAGGGTTAGGGTTAGGGTTAGGGTTAGGGTTAGGGTTAGGGTTAGGGTTAGGGTTAGGGTTAGGGTTAGGGTTAGGGTTAGGGTTAGGGTTAGGGTTAGGGTTAGGGTTAGGGTTAGGGTTAGGGTTAGGGTTAGGGTTAGGGTTAGGGTTAGGGTTAGGGTTAGGGTTAGGGTTAGGGTTAGGGTTAGGGTTAGGGTTAGGGTTAGGGTTAGGGTTAGGGTTAGGGTTAGGGTTAGGGTTAGGGTTAGGGTTAGGGTTAGGGTTAGGGTTAGGGTTAGGGTTAGGGTTAGGGTTAGGGTTAGGGTTAGGGTTAGGGTTAGGGTTAGGGTTAGGGTTAGGGTTAGGGTTAGGGTTAGGGTTAGGGTTAGGGTTAGGGTTAGGGTTAGGGTTAGGGTTAGGGTTAGGGTTAGGGTTAGGGTTAGGGTTAGGGTTAGGGTTAGGGTTAGGGTTAGGGTTAGGGTTAGGGTTAGGGTTAGGGTTAGGGTTAGGGTTAGGGTTAGGGTTAGGGTTAGGGTTAGGGTTAGGGTTAGGGTTAGGGTTAGGGTTAGGGTTAGGGTTAGGGTTAGGGTTAGGGTTAGGGTTAGGGTTAGGGTTAGGGTTAGGGTTAGGGTTAGGGTTAGGGTTAGGGTTAGGGTTAGGGTTAGGGTTAGGGTTAGGGTTAGGGTTAGGGTTAGGGTTAGGGTTAGGGTTAGGGTTAGGGTTAGGGTTAGGGTTAGGGTTAGGGTTAGGGTTAGGGTTAGGGTTAGGGTTAGGGTTAGGGTTAGGGTTAGGGTTAGGGTTAGGGTTAGGGTTAGGGTTAGGGTTAGGGTTAGGGTTAGGGTTAGGGTTAGGGTTAGGGTTAGGGTTAGGGTTAGGGTTAGGGTTAGGGTTAGGGTTAGGGTTAGGGTTAGGGTTAGGGTTAGGGTTAGGGTTAGGGTTAGGGTTAGGGTTAGGGTTAGGGTTAGGGTTAGGGTTAGGGTTAGGGTTA